>NC_064307.1:70466759-70771559 GCF_023373825.1 Bactrocera dorsalis | reverse complement strand
TCTCATATCTTTTCACGTTCAACGCGCCGGCGGAGACATAAATTATTTGCTACAAAGCTGAAATATATTATAAAATAGTTTTGCTTGCGTTAGCTAAAAATATGCCTAAAATTCCTGTGAACCTCATAAGAGCGCTTAACCGCCTATTGGGCGTATAACTAAGTGCGCTTGCATGGTGCGCGGCCTAGTTGCGGTGGGTGTAGTGTCCAAACTAGCAAAATCAGCAGAAATTTTTAACCGCAGTCGGCAATTAATCAAGCCGCCGCATAACCGTACACAAGCGAAGGAAAGGAAAGGCATGAAAGCATAACGAAGCATATAAGGGAAACGCGCACAATGACGTAGAGGCCAAAAAGCATTACATGCTTGACACACACAAACATGCATGCATATTGAAGGCGCGGCAAAGACAGGCAACCAAGCTACGGAAAAATGCGCACTATGCTGCCGACGACGGCATTTTTTTTCCAAGCAACATTTTGGCTGCTTTCATTTTTCGAATTTGTGCTTTTTTCCTAACCAAATCGCTGTCTACTGACAGGCATTTTAACTGCTTTGAATACGCCGCCAACGCTGCCGACCAAGCGCAGACCTCTAACTGGCTAACCAACTAGGCCGGCAAACAGCGCCCAATGGCTTGCCTTTGCGGCCTGGCTGTATCAAAAAAAAACAACGAAGAGAAACGCAAACCTGTGTGAAACTAAGGAATGCTTGTGGCTGCAACACAAGCTGTCTAAGCGCCGCTGGTCAACAACTCTATTGCCCTGCGTCTTGTTGTAGATTTTCTGTTTTTTTTTTTACCTTTTTTAAGTGTCATATTTTGCAAATTTTTTGCCTAGCATCTAACCCAGCTCGTTGCGCCACTCAACTGCATAGAGGCGAAAATTTGTATGCGCACAACAATTTTGCGCTTTTTTCATGCTTATCAGCCTTTGTGTATGCTTTATCTTTTTGTGCAGCGCTTAGCGCTTTTGCCTTTCCCTGATTGGTTTATCAGTTTTTTTTATTATCTCAGCTGTTTTATGTCTCTGTCGTGGCTAAGTTATTAACCAGGGCAATTGACACGGTAGAAAGCCAGCACAAATGGGTGTGGCCGACCTAAAGGTATGCTAAAATTTTTAATGTTTTTTTTTAATTCTCTTTAAGGTTGAATCGAGGAAAACACTTAACGTGAGCTGATAATTTGCTGGTGTTTGCTTTAGTTTTCATATACAAATTTAAATCCTTACTAAAGGCTACATTTTTTCAGCTCCTAAAAGTATGCAACTTTTTTTACTGCAATGAAAACTAAAAAAGAAAACTTTTTGGCATTTTTAGGTGATTATATACTTATAGAATAACGCTATTTTTCCAAATAGTATCAACAAATATATTATTTCTAAATTTTTGACACTCCTAAAAGTATGCAACCATTTTTTTAACCCCTATGAAAACTGAAAGCCGTACATTTTTGGTATATTTTAAGCTAATATATACTTCTAGAACCATTATTCTACTAAATGGTAGCAAAAAATATGTTACTTATACATTTATCTCCTAAAAGTATGCATAATTTCTTTACTCCAATGAAAACTGAAAGTAGAGAATTTTTGGATATTTTTTAGGTTATATAATAACTACTTCTAAAATTATGGTATTTTACCGAATGGTACCTAAAATATGTTATTTCAAGCTCCTAATGGTATGCAAACTCTTTTTAACTCCTATAAAAATTAAAAGGAAAACATTTTTGGTCTTTTTTAGGTTATTATATACTTCTGGAATTACGTTATTTTATCAAAAGTTGCTTGAAATTCTACAGCAATAAAGAAGAAGAAGAAGCTTGCAATTATCTTAAGGGTAATTTTAAGCGCTCCTTGCTAAAATAGTTCTGAAATTTTTTTTTTATAGAGACCTGCTTAACGCTCAAAACTTAAGCTCCTAACATAGATTAAGTATTTTACTGCTTCTATAAAATCCATAAATGTGCGAACCAAAGTTTCTAGGTTATATGCGATAATCCATATATTCTAATATGAAGAATACAAATAAAATATATTAAATGAATTCATTTTCCTTTAAGTTATGCATTTTTTGAAACCACTGAAAATATTAGATTTCTTTGGCGTAACCCAAAAACGTACGAAGGGAGCACAACAAACGAATTGCTTATGCGGAAATGCAATATCCAACTGACAATTCCTAACCCACATTCCATTTCGTTGCACACAAACACAAATAAAATCAAGTCTGTTTGCATGTGTGAGTATGCGCGTAAGTTTTTTTCTAATATTTTCCGATTTTGCATAAATGTTGCATACTTTCAGGCATGAATTTTCATTTCATGCATAAAACCAGCAAAGAAATTGCGCTTCAACAAACTTTGAAATAACTACAATAACTAAAATTGCATAATCACTGGTGAGGCAAACAATAAAGATTCGAATTGAAAGCGCCGCAGTAGTAGAGGAAGCTTGCAGCAAGCAGTAAAAGTATCGGCAATTGGGGCAGCGGCGGTGAGAGCGGCGACATTGAAAGGAAGGAAATGAAGAAGTGCGGCTGGTTTTGTGAAAACTTTATGCAAATATAATCTAGCATTTTGAACTTCCGTCGCCTATGGTATAGGATATAATATATATTAATGTAATGCAAGTAGTTTTGGGTAGCAGTAGGTAGTCGGACAGCAATACTTATATGAAAATTTATTTTATTTTATTTTGATTTATTTGAATTTATTTTATTTATAGTAAAAATTCAAACCCCAACAGCGCGCCATACCCAGGAATTTTGAAATTTTATGGAAGAAAAATTTCTAACTCAAAGCAGAGCAGAAAGAGTGCCAAAAAATGACGCTTCTGCTTGTTGGTTGAGAGATCAAGAGATTGGTCTTTATGCATATAAAATGGAAATTCATTATTATTTCAATTTGGAAAACGATTAGCTTACAAATCAAGATTTTTCTTGAATTTTATGGAGAGGCATTATAGGTATCGCTAAATAGAGCAGTAAAGAGTGAAAAAGGGCTGCTTCTGCTGGTTGATTGGCAACACTAGCCCTTAATTTTTATTGATTTGAAATCCAAATCCTTTATTATTTTGTTTTTTAAAAGATTTTTTCAAAATATATGCGCTTTTGCTGAGCCTTAGTACTACAAAGACCACACCTTAATATTCCAAAAAGTCTCAAGCTAAACCATATCGTTATTATTTTACTTTTTTGCAGAAAAAATTAAGTTTTCGATAATTTTAGGTAAAAGATAAATCCTTTAGTCTTACATGCCTCCAATTCCGTTCAAAGGGCTCAATTATTACCGCTCCAGCTTCTACCGAAAACTATATAACATAAAAATTTCAGTTCCGCCCGCATTTGCAGTTCCTTACTGCTATTTTTTATTGTTGTTATTACATTTCTTATCCCATAACCACTTTTCTTTGCAACTGTCATCTTTTTGCAGTTGAGTTTTACCCCAAAATATATGCAAGTTATGACCGGCATATCCTGTGGATAGCGCAGAGCATGCTTGTTGTTGTAGAAACTAACGAAAACGAAAAGTGGCATAATGGTAAAGTCGCTGGTTAAGTCCTAATCAAAAATCTTAGAATCGTATTTAAAACCAGAAGTCACTTTTCGTTGCTTAGAAAAAAGATTTTACTACGCAAGGACACACACATACACATATACAAATGATATGTAGTAGTGTGTAGGCGGTTATAAGTAAGTATTCAGGCATGTATAACCGCCTTAGCTACTTGCAGAAGTAAGAAGTGTGCTTAAGTTTTGCTGTCGCATAGCCACAAGCGCTTTTCTTGGCCACTCAGTGCACAGTGCCTAAAGCACACATATACATACATACAAACACAGTTTAAATACATTTAATATTAGCTATTTTAAAAATTTCCGTTATGATTTCCGAGTGCAGATTCTATTTAGAAAGTTTTGCCTCTTAAACATCAACCGGCTGCACACATATACAAAGCGCATCCAAGCATATCCAAGCACACATACATTTTGGAGTTCACTCACTGGCTGCCCGATAAATTTCACTTTGTATGCAAAAGTTTCAAGTCACAAAAGCCGACACGCCTCTTCAGTGCTTGCTGCACTGCTTGGCACAAGAAAGCGTTGCAAACAAAAAAAGCTTGCGCCTGAAAGCACGCAAGCAAAAGTTATCTGTATATCTCTCTATATGCTTATACGTAAGCTAACTGGCAGTTGTGGTGCAAAAAACTGCATTTCAAGTAGAAATTTGAATACGCGTCATGCAACCGAACTAACCAACAGCAACAAAAACAACAACATGCGGATGTCACAAACCAGCAGTGAGCAGCAAGCAGCTTAGAAAGGCCAACCGCCTAACATTAAAAAGCTGGCATTTGCACAAATGTATGTGTGACCGCATAACTCTGCTGTATATGTATGTGTCGCTGAACGCTAACATGCGGGTTGCAGCGCGTAGTTTTACTTGTATGTGGGTTCATGTCTGTCTTGCTGCCGCAAAAATGGCATCTTTCATAGCTCATATCCACAGCCATGCCCATTCAAGTTCGAGATAAGCGTTTAATTTTTTTATTTCCGTTTTCAGCGCTTAAGTTGGCTGCACTGCAACTGTAAAGGCTGACAAAACTAGCGTGTAGTGCTTTTGCCCAGCACCTGCAGTCAACTGCTGCAAGTATCTGTATGAAAAAATGCAGCTGAGTATTCAAGAAATTTTAACTTAAATTCGAACTTGGGCCTTTCGAAATTAACTCATGCGTTTAATGTGGCAAAGCATTTGACAGTTTTCGAAATTTGAAGCAAGTTTTGACTGAAGTTATTGTCAAAGTTTTATTACATGCCTTAGTGACCTTGTTAGTTATGATGATAGAATTTATGGTGTGAGTTAGAAGAATTTATTGTATGGATTACTTAGAAGCTTAAGACTGCCTGAGAACAAGTTTATAATATATATTTTTATGTGGTTTTAAAAATCAAGTTTTGGAATGATATCACTACTCAACAAATCCGAAAAAAAAAATTCTGATCGATATGCTAAGAGGTGTTTGAGATTAATGTCGTTGTTGTCGTATACTTCCAGATACTTCCAGAACTATATAATGATTGATTCTACATTTTACTGTCAACAACTGATGAGATTGAAGCAAGCATTAGAAAAAAAAGGCCAGAACTGATCGACAGAAAGGACTTCGTCTTCCATCAGGACAGCGCTAGACCACACACAGCTTTGATGACTCAGTAAAAACTGGGAGAACTTGACTGGGAAGTTTTGATGCATCCACCATATAGCCCTGTCCTTGCACCATCGGACTACTATTTGTTTCGGTCAATGCAGAACTCCCTTAATGGAGTATATTTGGTTTCCAGAGAAGCCTGTGAAGATTACTAGACACAGTTTTTCGCCGAGAAACTAGAAAGCCACTAATGGAATAATGTCTCTAGCGGAAATATGGCAAAAAGGGGTCGACCAAAATGGTACATATTGGTTCATTAAAGTTCATTATAAATAAAAAAAAAATTAAGTTTCATTGTGATTAGAAATACGAAAAGTCTATTTGGACTACCTAATATTTCAGATATATATTTTGAAAATAATTACTTTGACCACCTTTGTACCTTGTAAGCAAATTTCCACTCTAATCTATTCCCAGCCATTTCTGCTTAATATGTATAAAAATTTCACACAAAATCAAATGAAATATTTAGCAACATTTATGGAAAATAATGAACACTTTGTCGAGCAGTACATCCAGACAAGAGAAGCGTAAGTTGATTTTCATTTCACATATTTACCACAGCAAAAACAATGCGACGGTAATGCAGTGTATTCATAAGCGAACAAACGCGTTGGCATTAAATTGCCAAAGTATAGCATAATAAAGCGAAATTCCATTGACCACTGAAACCACAGGAGCACAGTCTAAAAATGTGGTTGATTAACGGCGGTGAATTTTGTGGATTGAACAGCGAATTTTGATGTGTGAAGCGCAAATATGAGTGCAAATACACTGAACTCACGTCAAACAACAGCAAAAACAAAAACCACAAACAAACATACAACGGTGTTGCGAAATAATGAGCTATGCATAATGAGCGCCTAAAAGTAGATATGTGTTACAACAAAAATACCAAATGCAGCGGAATGCGGAAAGAATATTTCGAACTGGTTTTGGAAAATAATTGAAGGCTGAGCCAAGCATGCAGCTAAAAATTTGGTCAGGTGATAAACAGTGTTTACAAAAAAATTGCTAGAATACTAGGCAGAAAATTACGAAAATAATTTTGAAAACCAAAAGTAATTTTTCCATACTTAGTTTATGATATTAAGTTGAAGTTATTGTTTTTAGGGTTATCTAATTTTTTTCTAACTTAATATTATGTTTTATGTAAGAAAAATCAAAATTTTATAAATAAATATCTTCACTAGACAACAACAAGCAACTACAGTTAAAAAATAAAATTTTTAAATTTTTTAAAGTTATTTGAAAATACATACATATATTATCTCGCTTACCCCAGTTAAGGCCGTTTTATCATTGAGCACAGCTGCTTGTGGCGTTGTTGGTGAATTAGCAGCCGTCGTTGTGCTCTCCGGGCTAAAGTAAGTTAAAAAGGCACAACCTGCAAATAAAGAGAGAGAGAGAAAGAGAGAGAATGTATTTACATTTGCAAAAATTTGTGTTATAATGTTTATGAGAGTTTATAATAAAACAGCCTTAAAAATAGTTTAATAATAATTTTTGATAGTAAGGATAAGGATAAGGATAAGGATAAGGATAAGGGTAAGGATAAAGACAAAGATAAAGATAAATATTAGGATAAGGATAAGGATGAGGATAAGGAATGAAAAGGATAAAGATAAAGACAAAGATAAAGATAAAGATAAAGATAAAGATAAAGATAAAGATAAAGATAAAGATAAAGATAAAGATAAAGATAAAGATAAAGATAAAGATAAAGATAAATATAAAGATAAAGATAAAGATAAAGATAAAGATAAAGATAAAGATAAAGATAAAGATAAAGATAAAGATAAAGATAAAGATAAAGATAAAGATAAAGATAAAGATAAAGATAAAGATAAAGATAAAGATAAAGATAAAGATAAAGATAAAGATAAAGATAAAGATAAAGATAAAGATAAAGAT
This sequence comes from Bactrocera dorsalis, assembly GCF_023373825.1. Taxonomy (NCBI): domain Eukaryota; kingdom Metazoa; phylum Arthropoda; class Insecta; order Diptera; family Tephritidae; genus Bactrocera; species Bactrocera dorsalis. The sequence continues at coordinate 70,764,438 of NC_064307.1, read as the reverse complement.
AAAGATAAAGATAAAGATAAAGATAAAGATAAAGATAAAGATAAAGATAAAGATAAAGATAAAGATAAAGATAAAGATAAAGATAAAGATAAAGATAAAGATAAAGATAAAGATAAAGATAAAGATAAAGATAAAGATAAGGATAAAGATACAGACAAAAATAAAAATAAAAATAAAGGTAAAGGTAAAGGTTAACAGGAAATATTTCAATTATTTTCTTTGTTCCTTGAACATGAAAAAAAACAGTTTGAAAATATCTTCCACTAAAAATTAAGATTTTTTCAAATTATTTTTACTCCCAATGCATTCTTCAAAGAGAGAGGTAGTTGTATTCCTTAAATCTGAGCATAAAAAGGGACACGAGATATACGATTCCGGAAGAAAACTATATGTCACGAAGAAAAAGTATATATTCCCGAAACAATAAAAAAATATTTCCGAAAAAAATGTAATTGTACCGACAACTCAGAAGCTTTGTTTGTATAACAGTTTCCTTGCATGTGATATGCACCGTTCCACGTAGCTCTTGCACCAGAAAACCACTCTCTCAACGACAGCAATAATTTTCAAGCGCCAATAAATATTCCACTAGCGAAAAACTTTCCCCATTAAATTCAATCAAACGTAATTACATGGTTGAGATATAAGACACTGCTGACAGCGATTTTCAAGTAGCTAAATTAAGTAAAATTAAATTCAAACACGACATTGCCAAGCAAGTCAAAGCGATATTTCTCGCCTGCCAAAAAATATTTTTTTGTTTTGCTTTTCAATTATACATTGTTGTTGTTGTTTGTTTTTCCAAACAACTCAAGCCTGAAAGCGACGACAATGCTGCTTAGCAGAAAATTAAAACGACAAAAAATCAAGAAATGGAAACATTGCAACAACAAGTTGAAACAAAAACAATGTAAACATGTGCATTAACGTGCCTGTTTGGCAGGAAAAGTGCCGAAAGCGGCAAGAAGAGGCCGAAAAAGTGCCAGCGCACGGCTGACATGAAAGCGAATGCCGAAAATAAAAGAGAAATTTTTGTAATAAAAATTACTTGAAAGACATACAAAAGAATAAACATTGCATGTGGCATGTTGCATGTTGAATGTTGCTGCTTGTTGGCCATTGTGGCAAGTAGCAAACGCATACACATACGCACATATAGTACAGCTAAGAAGCGCAGCATAAAAATAGCGTGTGACGTGGCAGCGGCGTGACGAACATTTTGTTGCCAAATGCCAGCGGTAACAAAGAGAGATGGAGATGGACACACACAAACAAACACGTGATGGCAACTGTGTGTGCATGCTGCAAGTATATGTAAGTGTGTAGGTGTGCTTGTGTCATGTGGTAAATTTAATAATTCAAGTTATTACACTGTGCACATAACACGTGCAGTTGCATGCCACATGTATGTGCCTGTACATATATACTTATACATATATATGTGTATGTGTAAGTTTATTGTTGACTGCCAGCAGCAATTTTTGCCATTAATTTATAGCTAAACGCGAACGTTTAGTTACACATTTTCACGGGCACGAACTGTTGTGGCATACAACAACAAAACAACATGCACATTTCTAAATAAAATATTGAAATAATCAGCGGCGTGTGGGTGCGCGCAAATAGATTTCCAAAACTAAAACTATTTATATTTAGCATTATTATCAACAACGACAACAACAACGTACATGCAAGTCGCGTGCACTCACTCAAATGGCGCATGTCAAACCATAACGACAGCTGTCAAATGCACAAACAGGCAGTTTATAAACCAGCAAGCACCATTCACACCAACACAACAAAAAAAGCGCAACTCAACTATAACAATAACAACTAAGCAAATAATCACGTGACTCTTCAGACTTCAACTGCAGTGGCAACATTTTTGAAATGCCACAAAATTATGCTGCACACCACATTGCAACATTGCAGCACTGCATTATTGTTGATTATAACTTTTTGCCTGCTACTTTTTGTTGTTTTTGTTATATAAATGCCGGCGCTGTCTAACTAACGGCGCTTACGAGTTATTAAAATATCTGCCATTTGGCAATTGAGGCGCACATGAAAAATTGCTTTGTGTGGTTAACTATAATTCGCGGTTTGTAGTTTGAGTGTTGCCACAAAACAAACCAGAAACATTGTGTGGCGTTGCATGTTGTTGCATGTGCGTTTTAGCTAAAAATGCTAATGTTTTTGTGGTCAAAAGTTAATTATGAGATTTAATATTGTGATTACGCACATTAAATTTGTAATTTTTTATAAGAAATAATATTTTTTTTAACAAGGTGGCAACTTTAAATAAAGAAAAACATAAAAAATAATAATTCCGAAATAATGTTAGTTTTTATTAAGGTTTTATTACATGAAATTTATTTTTTATAAGAAATACTTCTTTTCAATAAAGTGGCAACTCTAAATACAAAATAATAGTTCCACAACAATGCCAGTTTTTGATTAAGGTTTTGTTTAACAACATTAATTTTTTTATAGGAAATAATATTTTTTTCAACAAGGTGGCAACTCTAAAACTAAAAAAAAAACAATAATTCCTACACAATAGCAGTTTTTTATCAAGGTTGTGTTTAACTAAATTAATTTTTTTTGTAAGAAATAATATTTTTCAATAAGGTGGCAACTCTAAATAAAAAACAATAACTCTTAAGCAATGTCTGTTTTTTATTAAGGTTTTTTTAAACCAAAATCTTTAACCCAAAAGGGTAGGACACCTATCATTGCAGTGATGTGAACCTTTCCAAGAGTGAGCAGTTCAATGAACTTTTTCGTTCCACTTTGGACCAGAACACAACTCTACAAGTTGCTGACCAACGCTTGCTAACTGTTCATAAATCTAGCTACCGAATGCATGAAGGCAAGTAAGCCCTTGCTTGTTCCTATCCTGATGGAATTTGGCTTTCAGTTTATCTCCACAAAATCGAATGAATCACTTTCACTCTTTCGCAAGCCCTACCCCAATTAATTAGATTAAGTTTTTCTGCCTTGAAATAAGCACTCCTACAAATATAAGGCGCTGATACACTTAACAATGACATAATAAGATCCTCTCTCCACTCTTTGCTAATCGCCACTAAATTTTCGTTTTCCTAAATCTTTTTCCCATTGTATGCTTTTTTCTCCGCTAATTGTCGTTAAAAAGTTGCCACAACAACCGACGCTTTTGGTGTAATGAGGCTGCAACAAAGTCACAATTTTTTATTACCATCTATAAACGCTAGCTAATACGCTTGCCACACGCTGCCGCCACTTAGCGCTCAATTACTAATCCAAAACAATCAAACACACCGAAAAATCCATGCTGCTGTCATTTAGGGTGCGGAAGCGCTGTGAAAAATTTCGGGTAATCGCTACGCTGTTCTTTAATTACCTGCGCTTTCTGTAGTGATGACGTTAGACGAACATTTGCGGAGCAGCAAGTATTTTAAGTGAAGTTGAGCAGTGTAAGGAAGCATACATTTGGGCGCAAAGCGAAATTTTTATAACCAGTGATGTGAAAATTGTTTAAGTCAGTTATCTTTTTTAGATTTTCTGCTTTTTGGCTCAAGACTTTACTTTAAGTCCTCAAGTGAAGTAGGGTAAGGAAGCATACATTTGGGCGCAAAGCGAAATATTTATACGCAGCGATATCAAAGTTGTTTTGGGCAGTCACCTTGATTACATTTTCTACTGCATTTAAACCAGTGAAATAAGAATTTTATATCATGACTTTGCTTTAAGTTCTCACGTGATCATTCAAGCGGAGATACTTGAAACTAAAACACACAAAAGTACTTTTTTATTGCTTAAATGAGCATTTAACGTGTCTAAAAAGATTTAATTGCAATTCTAAGTGTATTTAACATGCAATTTCACATATTGCAAGCTTTGTTATAATTTCAAGACTACTTGAGGCAAGGGCAAGTAGTTCATCGATAGACATAATATTCGTTGTTCCATCTCAACTTCAACTCAATAGAAATGACCCTGATAGCAAGATGTACCTATAAGTTCACGACAAAACCTCTTTTCAAAGAATATTTATTTTGTTTACTCTTCGATCACAATATAACCCATGTAGGTATAAAAAATCAAACTTTCGAGGTAGCTTGGGCAGCTTCCATGAATCTTTTACGGGTCTATCCTCCCCTTTGATCATAAAACGCTCCATGAAGGTATAAAAAAGCATACACTTGAGGATGCTTGGATAGGTTCAATGAATCTGTCAAGGGTTAAACTGACATAGATGCGAGTCTGCACAAGTTTAGCAACTCATCGGAAGTTATATATTTGTGGGCGTTATGAAAATTCAGATTTGTGCTGCCAAAAGAATAAACTAGAACTAATCCTTCGAAATTTTAGAACGATATAAGGGGTAACCAGGTATAAAGGTACACAAGTATCGAGTTTTTTCTCTTTCTCTGTGTTAAAAAATATAAAATGTTACAAAAATATGTTGAAGTTTAATAAGAAATACGCAAAAACTTTTTCGACTACCTAATATATGCTTCTTAGTATAAATTATCCCAATTTCCAACTACTTTTAAAAAAACTACCTTCTGAATACCCTTCCATAACATCTCACTATAGGTAAAAGTGTTACAAAATATGTGCTGTAATGGTGCAAAAATTAGAAAATTGCACGAAAAACGAAAAATCACTCTTATACACATACAAATATACGTGGATGTATGCACACGTTTGTCACCCGAAATTATGTGAAATGAGCGCACATGAAAGTAATGTTTCGCAGCGCTGGCTTTTTTGTAGGTGATTAAACGGCGAATAGCGCGCAGCTGTTACAAAGTAATTTTTTAGCAAACATTAAAAAATAGCAAGTATTCAGCAAACTGGTATGCCAGTGATCCGGCATGACAGCAGCGACACACACACATACATGTTTGGCTGCTAGTTTTTTCCATTGTAAATTGCCGCCTATTAAGTCATATGTAGGAAGGTGCTTATGTTATGTGCCAGCAACAAGAGCAAAAAAGCAGCATTTAATAGCTGCCATTGAAGCTGAGCGGCAAAGGGTGCGAGGCGTTGATGACAAACGACAATGACGAGAGAGCAGTCGGTTATACAACGAGTTGACACAGAGCTTGCTGTGTTTGTTGAGTGTTGTAGTTGTTGTTAGGAAACTAAAATTGTCGCTAAATGCTTGTACTACATGCGAAACTACACCCAAACATACAAACGTGTTATATGCACAAACATACATACACATATGCATATATATACAAACATACCTACATTTATATATACTGACAAACATACACACATATGAGCAGCAATTTTTGTCAGCGTCCATGATGTCAACGCAGTCAAGCAAAAAATCGCAGCGAAATATAAAAACAAAAAAAAAATTGCAAAAAATCAAAAAAAAAAAACCAAAAAATATTCGCCTTGCGCTAAACTCTTCATATGTGTGTGTGTGTGAGTTGCTTTTGTGCATAAAAAGTACTTTAAAAGTCATTAGCAGCTTTGCTGGTTGTCGTTTGCGTGCGAAGAAATTTTCCAACACAAACATATGTGGCACACACACACACGTGCCACATTTAACACATATGCGCTTTGCCTCGTGCCATTTCGCTGGTGGAAATAGTCAACGTTTTGTCCACATTTGGCAACCATAAAAAATGCAAAGCATTCGCTTACACTTTGGCATTGCAATTTTTAAAGCATACTTCACGGCGCTTGCTTGCAATGCGTTGTCGCGCTGCAGCTGCAGCTAATGGCGCAACTATGAATGGACTGTTGACTTTCGCTTTGAGTTGTTGCTGCAGCAAGTTGTAGTTGATTTTGTATTTTTTTCGCCACACTTGCTGTGGCAGTTAGATTTTAGTTGCGTATATATAATTTTACTTTTATAACCTAATAACGGTATTTTTTTCGCTTTCTCTTAATAATCTTACTTAAGCGCAGGTCGCAGCTGCTTTGAATGCATACTTTGAACGGTTAACGATTAGCGCTTAACTGTAAAGTCGCTGTTTAAAACAAAATTTTCACACACACTCACATATACAAATACAATATGTGCGTAAATATGTATTTTTAATCTTTTGGCAGCAGCTGTTTGTTAAAGTTTTGGGCTAATTAGCTGAAAAGGGTTTACTTTGAAAGCAGCAAGTTTTGAACACATCAAATTTAATTGAGGTATCGTTTATTTTAATAATTACTTTTTGTGTAATTCTATTTAATTTTTCCAGATTAATCCAGCAGCAGTGCCTTATTGCTGCTTTTGATTTTTATTTTTCAAAACACTAACTTTTATTATTTGAATGTATTGCACAGTTCGCGGTATAATTGTCTTTCCCTATTAGTTTCTTAATACTCGATAAATTCTTCCTAATTTGAGGTAGAAATTTTTCCAGAGGAAAATACTTTTGATCATAACAACCCCGCCATCGGTTCTGCCTTCTCCAGGTTGGACAAAGAAGCAAAGCAACTGGGTCTGAACGAGGGAAAGACGAAATTTCTCCTCTCATCAAACAAAAACATTCTCTAATTTTTAAGTCACTCTGTTCTTCACTAAAAAAAGTACTTTTAGAAGCCATTATTTTATCAAAAATTTAAAATTGTAACTACTACTTCGACTCGTAGTTTGCTTGTGATCCTAGCGGAGTAGTACGGACTTCTACTTCAATATATACCTCTATACTCAATATGATCACCTAACAAAGCGTTTTACCCATATTTCACATACCTTTCCAATATTTCTTTGCTCTCCACAAATTATTCAATTATGTATTTCCTAAACCAAAAACCACATAAAGTTAAAAAATAATATGAATTTTAAAACATTTTTGAATGCCTCGGTCCTACCACTTTCCCCAGGTAGCCAATTCACTGTCGATTTGTAAATGTGTTAAGTTCTTTTCAACGAGCCAGTCGGACTTGTGCCAAATGCTGTCAAAATCAATTGTGCACAGCAATGGAATGCAGCCGACTGCCTTTTCGGCTGCTATAAAGAATGATTTGGCTAAATACCAAACGAGTTGAGAGCAAAGAAGTCCACACACACACACACACAAAACTGGTTAATAGAAGCACAGTAAGCAATACAGGCACACTACAAAGGCAAAAGAAGCGTGGGAAAGGTGTATAAAAAAGCGGAAGCACAGCAAAAGCTGGAACAAAATGTAAATTACATATCAAAATGTGGTTGCCACAACTAAGACATACACACATAGCTGCACTTAATATAAACATATATGCATACAGAGATAGCGTGGCAAACGAAATTGAAATTGGCAATGCCAAAAGTGGTCTTGCCTCCATCCACCCACACACGCGCAAACACACAGACAAAAATGAACACAAGTAAAGACACTTGCGCAGCGAAAGCACGAGTTAAGTTGATTGCCAGCACACCTGCAACCCAAAATTCGCCGTAGAAAAAGTTCCAAATAAAAATTTTAAATTTCTGAAAGTATTTGAGCGCTCTTGCGTGTGTGTGTCTGTGCTGGAAATTTTTGGCTGTAGGTGTAGCCGAAACGCCCCCTAAAAATAGTTTTGACTTTTGCTTGCACTTTTCAGCGCCGAATGCTGCCACTTCCTCGCTGTTGGTACGCTGCAAAACCGTAAATGACGACCCATTAAAATTCAAACTAAACTAAACGTTTGTGGGCAGCAACCAAGGCAGCACAGGCCAGCAGTAAGCAAAAAAAATGTATAAGCTGGGTTATACAGTTATACAAAAGTCAAATTGAATAGTGAAAAAGGCGTTTGCGAAATTTCAAAACCTGTCATGATATATGCATATGAGTGTATTTATAGAAATGTGGTTTCGTATGTCAGATGCACATGCTGCTAAGCAAACTAGCGCCTGAGTGTATGCTAGTTAAACAGCTGTACGTGGTTCTATGTAGTAGCAAACTAACGCCTAAAAGTATGCTAGTTAGACATATGTGTGTAATAGCACAGTAGCGCCCAAAAGTATGCAACATATATCTGTACACAGCGCCTAAAAGTATGCTTGTGCTACATATACCTGTACGTAGTAGCATACATTTAGGCTCAGTGGCCCTTAGACTTTGACTTTAGTGCATCTGAGCACAATTTTTATGACTGCGCTTAATTTTATGAATTCGAATGGTCAAATGGAATTTTTATTCAATTATTTTATTGAATGTTGCCACAGAGAATTTAATACTAATTAATCTTGCGAAAAATTAATATACATTTAAAGTCTATTAAACATATGAAAGGGAAAGACATTAAATTATCTACAAAATCGAAAAAATATAATATTTTTCCAAGTAGTTGGAAGCTACTGTAAGGCGGAGGACCTTCCGTTTACAAATTAAATGCTTTTACTTGATGGCTGGATTTATGGATTTATGGAAAAATTTGGATTCATAGTCATATGTACTTTGACAACATGTGGTTTCAACAGGACGGCGCCACAAGCCACTCGGCGATTGTCACAATCAATTTATTGAAAACCAATTTTGGTTAACGTGTTATCTCACGAAATAGCCGTCAATTGGCCGCCTCGGGTGCGATTTGACGGCGTTAGACTATTTACTGTACGGCTACGCCAAGTCTATGGTCTATGCCAACAAGCCAGCGACGAATGATGAGCATAGAATGCCACCAGCCACATGTGACCTGGTGCTTACGCTGATATAAGGAAAAAGATCAAAGAGCGATGGTTGTTTTTGAATGTGATTTCTATACATTGTGAATAAGAATTACATTGAAACTAGTATTTAGAGGTCATATACTACTTCGAATGACTCCATTTAACCTCTATATGGGGTAACCGATATAATGGTTACGAAAATATATTTTCAAACAATACTTACACTTGATTTTCGAACTCGATTTGCTGACCAAATTAATATCAAACTATTTCTGTTCCAACTTCTTGGCATAAAAAACAACTAAATAAATTTCTGATTTTATATTTTTTTACTGATACGAAAAAAGTCATAATTTTTCCGAATAGCCCTGTCAATATTTACCAAATTTGAATGCCTCGCCAGCTAAACAGAAACCTTAAACTTCAAACAACCCGTTAAAGCAAGTACACACTGATGTTTGAGCGAAACTAAGGCTCCCAAATAACATTATCAGTGTCATCATTACATGCAAAACAATTGTAATATGCCAACGGTGGAACAACAGCAAGAACAACAAAGCCAAAAACGAAACCAAAGCAAATGATACTTGCAAAGCATAACAAAGGCAAGCAATTTCTAATAGTTGAAAATGCTAAAAGAAAGGATACGAAACTAAACTCACGCTCATAACAACACTTCAATATATGTTTGTATATAAACCGGTATATAAATATACAAACATACATACGTATGGTAGCATAAAGTTGTTTGAAAATATTCGGGCAGCAAAAGCTTTTGACGCTTGTCGGCTGAGTCATTGTTGCCAGCACTCGAATATGGTAATGCAAACAAACAAAACAAATACCAGCACACGTGCATTAGCACAGGTAAATGTGTGTGTGTGTGTGGGTTGGTACATGTGTGTGTGAACTGGTATACGTATGTGTATTACTGCATGTGTGAATCTTTTTTCACCAAAGCGGCGACGGCAGCTCAGTTAGGCTGCCAATTGCTAGCACTACACCTTTCAACCTCATATTTGTTGGCCTTTGGCTGGCACTCACACCACTACACACATATACAAACAAACTCGCGCCTTGTTGATAGGCATTTTGGCAAAGGCTAATGGCTGTGAAGTGCTAAGAAATGAAAGGAAATAACATGGAAATGCCAAAAAGTAAGCTAGCAAGTGCTCGAAAAAGTGCTCGTGTTGGGGGAGTTGGCCGAAAATTTGAAATTCAATTTTCCGCCTACACGCCCCCATACAGCTGCCGCGTCGCATAAAAGCTCAGGCACTCACTGCAAACTAAAGACAATGAGTTTGGAGCAAGCACTTGCGGGTTCTCGAGTGTTTTTAGTATCTTTTTTCATAATAAAAGTGGTAATACTAGCTTAAGAAGAATGCAATTGAATATATCAGCGTTTTGGGTAGTGATTTATCAGTAAAAGTTGAAATAACTGCATTCATATGAGAAAGCTCTCTTTCAAGTCCAAATAACGTGAAATTGCACAAATAAATAAACTTCAACATAAAATATAAATAAGTGTGCTTTTCACCTCATTTTCAGCTCTTTGGAGAAAATTAGAAAACGTTTAAATATTTCTTAATATTTTATGAGCAGCACTTAAGAGCTTTGTTGAAGTTGCCACATAAGTGCTAGCATACAAAGTGCATGTCGATTCTCCATATGCAGAAAAGTGCATACACGTGTGTTTGTTTATATTCTTCTGGGTATAATAACGGAGAATTTTTCTACGAAATACTTTGTTGCAGCTAAAGGAGGTAAGTGAAAAGCATGGAAAGTGGCTTTGTTGCACATAATAAAATATTTTCAACAAGCAGTACACTCTTAAAAGTGGACTATAAATTTTAATAAAGAAAACAAATATAAATAACAAAAAATGTATATATAAAGTACAAAAAAATATTGTTTGATCTAAGAAAAATTCATTCAAACTTTAAGTGCCAAAAGTTAAAAAGAGTTTGGTTTTAGAAAACTTCTACAAACTTTAAGTGCCTTCGAAAATTACCTGCAGTACTAATACTACCAAAGCAAGAGCCAATAAATCCTTATTAATATGAAAAACACAATCTTTCAGTCTTATATTCCGTCTAACTATCAAACTGTGACTAAATTAATGAGCATTTTTATATGACACCCGTGACTTTCGGCTAATTATTTTCTTCAAAAAATTCCGATAAACAAGCTTACTAGCGCACTCGAGCAATTTTTATCCAATGCCACGGGGAAATGAATGTTTTACAACAAAAAAAAAGTTTGTTGAGTTTTTTGCTTCTTGTTTTCTACCCACTTTAAACTGTTTTGTAAAACAAAATTTTTGCTTGCTCCTCCACAAAACACATACACATACACTTAGCCACTTGTAACGGCATATTCGACAGTCATCAGTCATTCGCTTGTCCCACTCACTCATGCCTATGCTCTACACCCTGTGTTCCCCACGCGCTTTGCAAGGCAGCTCGAGTACTTAAGCCACTTTTAATTGAAACTTATAATAACTTGTCAAGGACTTTCTTTTTGGCCAACGAATGAGCGACCGAAGCAGCGCTAGGAATGTCGAGCCACGCAAGTCGCCTGGCACGGCCAAGTGTTGGTTAGCGGCGGCTTTAGGCGCCGACTGAGTGGTGCAAATGGTGAATGGAGAATTGCGGGCGGTAAGCACATGACTGTGGGCATGTCAATAAAATATATGGGTATATAATGCTGGCGCAAGTGGCAGCGGCAAAGAGGCCTGTTGTTAGGGTGATGCTTGAGTTTGTGGGTGGGTTTAGAGGCAGCGTCGCATTTCTGGCAGCCATGTCGCACTTCAAGTGTTTTTTTAATTTTTTTTTTACTTATGCTCATGCTTGTACTTTATATTTACAACATTAATAAAGTAAACAGTCACATTTAAACATCTGTATGTGTGTATTTGCAGTTTTGTTTATATTTACGTGTGCCGCATTTCAACGACCCTCCATAAAGCAAGTAAAAAACAAAATTAAAAGCAAATGTCAAACAAATGTATTGCTCAGTATATTCGAGCTCAATTTCTGTGCCTTTGCTCATAATAATTTTCTTTGTCAAGTTTTGAGTTGACCCCAACACACATGTTGGGAAGGAATATGCGGCTACTGCTTCTAGTAATAAAATATTAATTAAACTCCATGCGGTCGGCATAAGTGTGTTTGAAGCTTTGAGCGTATGGTTTTATGATAGCGTTGTCAAAGAGAAAACTAAAGGAAAGTTTGTTCAAATTTCAAAAATATCTAAAGAACAGCCAAACTTAATGGCAGGCAAGCTTCACGTAGATGACAGATGTCAAATGTCAAATGACTGACAAATGCCAGATGTCAAATGGATGACAGATACCAGATGTCAAATAGCTAACAGATGTCAAATGTCAAATGACTGGCAGACGGCAAATCTCAAATGGATGACAGATACCAGATGTCAAATAGCTGACAGACGTCAAATGTCAAATAGCTGATAGATGTCAAATGGCTGTCAGATGCCAGACGTCAAATGGCTGTCAGATACCAGATATCAAACGGCTGACAGATAGCAAGTGTTAAATAGATTTCATAACTATGTCACATGGTAAATTGATTACAGTTGTCAGATAGCGGCTGTCAAATATATTTCAAACGCCAAATGGCAAAAGGAATATGAAACATTTCAAATGGTTGGTAGTAAATATGCTACATAGAGATGTCAGGTGAAAATGTCGAAACAGATATCAGACGACAAATGGGTGTCAGTTGGCAGCTGCCAAACGGATATCACATGGAGCATGACAAATTTCAAATAGTTTATTACAAAATATATATCATATGTCAAATAAATAAATAAGTCAGAAACCTTTGAATATAATAAAAACCTATGGTAAATGAAAGATAAAATATCAAAAATTAAAGGCTAAATTATTTGCTGATTTTTTAAAGTCGTTCAAGTTGCCAAACACTTACTGCTCCAAATGACAGCAAAAAGGATTGGCTGAGGTATGGTAATCTCTTCCCAACGTATAAAGGATCTAAGTGACGAAATACCACTGTCTCTTCCCCCCAAGAGATAACATTACCCAAAGGTCTTCACTAGGAAGTTTAAAGTTACACTCAGCAGTAAGGCTGAGGCGGAGGAAGTTGGCGCAAGGGCTTATAAAACTTCTTCTGTTTCGAGCATTTCTCGAAAGGTATGTGTAAATAATCCTTACAAAACATGTCATTTATCTTCTTTTCTTATCATTATAGTGCAACTAACGTGTTTATAAAGCTATACTATGCGCATGAAAGACTTAAGAAAGGCGCAAAACTGACATTTTCCTTCCACATACATATTTGTTATCACTCTATCAGGCCAATTTATTGTGGTAATCTGCTATTTAAAAAGTTCACTATTTCTTCATCTCTCTTTATAAAATACTGATACAATCCTTAGTATATATGATAGCCTTAGATAGGAGACTATGAATTACGTGAACAATTCTATAATTTAAATACGAGATTACCACCGCCTTAGTTAATGCAACCAAATTCTACATTTATCTAATCGCAAGCGCTCATTTGTCTTTGCCACAAAGCAGCCGACAAGTTACAACCACTCAAGCATTACAATACATATACATATGTATATATATACCTGCCCACCACGCTCAGCAACCTAGGCAGCCAGTTGGTGTGTGAGACCGCCAATCAGAATGGATTAGTGTCGGATGTGAGAAATTAACTTTGCAAACCAAAGGCAAAATTACGCTAAATGCAACTTAGCGCGCAAGTTTACAGCTATACGCATATATGTATGTGTGTGTGTGGGTGCATGCAAATGACGACGCAGAGGATGCAAATGTGTAGGTGAGAAAATCCGTTTTAGTTTTTGCAATTAACATATTAAGCAAGAGATTAGCAGCCAGCCAACGACGACTCATGCAGGTAGACATATATTAGCAGCAAGCAGCCAACACACAAACATACACACACGCATGTGCGGCGAGAGTAATGGCTGTAAAATGGTTGCATGGTAGCCCCCAACAGATGTATGAGCATGTAATGAGAACTCAGCGCGGTCGCATATGGTCAAATGTAAATATGCTCACAAGCGTGTGTGTGAGCAAGTTTTATTAAACAGATATACATATGTGAGTATGTTTGTGTTTGTAGCTGTGGGCACACAGTGCATCCTCAAGCTTTGCGGTTAGCATGCCACACAGACACCGACCGCTACTAGCTTAAGCCCAGCTGGTGGGCGCTTTTTGTGAAGTCTGGCACCTGTTTGCTGCGGCATACATACACAATCACACATACTTATTCATATATCCATATGCATGCTTGTATGTATGCACTTGCTTGTATGTTATACTTTAATTTTCATATGCATCTAGCCCGCCCGCCCTTAGTGCTGTCGTACACCTGCTTATTAGCATGCAAATTACAAGGCCTAAGCGCTATTAGTCGTCCGTACTTAGTGGGCGTTTGCGCTGTATAAAAATTATGTAGCACAGTGTGCACATTTTTCATGTGTGCATTATAATTAACGCCAGTTTAAATATATATGACCTGCTTTTGGGCGGTTTAGCATTTGTTAGTTCGAAATTTATTTAAATTGTAAATTTGCTAAATTGAATACTTGGCAGCCAAACTAAAGTGGTCGTAAGTGAAATGGTGTCGTTAGTGGATTACGTCGTGTGATGGTTAAAGCTTAGCTGTCAGTTGGTTGATTATGGATTATAAGTTATTAGCAGTTGTGAAAAATTATTGGAAATTACAAAAATATAAAAAATTATAAAAAATGTTAAAAATTAACCAATAATTATTAAGTTTTTAAAAATCCAGTATTAAAAATTAAGCTTTAATAAAATGATATTTTTTTTAAATGTCTCAACTAACCTTAACTATCGAAATATAGTATGTATTTTTGCTATGTTTGTGCTACACTGCGTATGAGTAGCATGCTTCGCTAGGAAAATATTTTTTATAATTTGTGGAAAGTAAATGGCCTATAATTCTAAAGAAATACTGCGCTTGTGCATGCAAACATATGATTTTGTAACAAAAGCAATTAAGAAATTCCAATAAAAATATATATACATATACTATATATAGTTCTTCGTACTCACTTGCAATGTGCTCGTTATGAAAGGCCAACATTTGGTCGTCTGTTTATTTTCACCGTTTAAATTGCGAAAAAATTTTAGGTTAACCGTAACCGACGCGAAACACCGCGAAATTAAGCGCGAAACCGAAACCGTATTTGCCGTATATACCGCTATTTTACCGTAAACTGAAAACGCGAAAATTTAACAACACTTTTTTTCACAGTTAAGGCTTAATGCAGAAACTATCAGCGATTTTTTTGCTTACGCGCAGCTGTCACCGCTCGACGGTCACTTTATGCCCCCAATTATTTTGCCGAGACACGAAAATTATGCTGACATCTTTGTAGTACTTTTGCACAACAACTGCAGCAAAGACATGCACCTGCAAAGAGAAGAAAGAGAGAGAGAGAGTGTGAGTGAATGAAAGAAACACTTTAGTAATATTTAAGGAAAAGCTAAAAAAGCAACAAATTCAGTGTAGAAAGTTGAAAAAATTGCGACAAAAGTTTGCGCTAAGAAAAAATTGTATAAAATTTGCTTACGAAAGTTTGGCGCTTAAGGCTATAAAACGTACCGAAACTTAAACAAACAACAAATAAGGCAAGAGCGCTTAAAAAATCTGAAGCGTTTAAAGCACAACATTTTTAGCTGGCTCTTAGACAAATTTTTACTTTCCGGCGCTGAAAAGATATGCGCCGCTGCTTTGTTGTTGTTTGTGTGCGCGTATGCGCCTGTATTATGTCAACTGCATTACCGTTAAGAGAATGCCTGCAGTAGTTGCACTGGTGAGCAAAAGAAAAATTGTATCTGCTTAGGCACAGACATAAGTCAAGGTGGAGCTTTGTATGTGTTGTTGTTGTGGCATATTTTTTTGCTGTTGTTTGTTTTTATTGCAATGTAGTTTAAGTTCCACGTAGATTTGAATATTTGTATATATTTTGTGATTTTTTTGTTGACAGATTTTAGACGCAGACGGATTTGCATAAGTTAAGTTTGCAAGGGCTGCGATTTTTCACAAAGAATGTCTGCGCTTGCTTAAAACTTAGCGTGATCAGAAAGTAAGGATGATTGGTGATGTTGTGACCTATTCGAGAAACGGACGTCAAAGGTTCAAATTTCATATTTTGTTTAAAGCTATTGAAGCAGGCAAGAAAACCTTATATGTCAGTCATATTTTGAGACTCTCATAAAGTTGAGATTATTCATAGTATTCGTATGGCAATGACGAAAAGCACACATAAATTTCATCACTAATGGTAAGAGGTTGAGATATTGGCTATGAAACTAAATCATTAACTTTTACTTTTTTTTTAACTTTAACATGAGTAAGAAAAATCGCGGTGCAAACCTCATTTATTATCTATCTAAGGTCAAATAACCCCTAGATCTCTATTAGATAACCAAATATTAAGGAGATGCCTATCGGTTACTGCATCGGTTACCTTATAATGCTATAGGAACTCATACCAAAGTAGGTGTTTTGGAACTTAGAAGCCACAGTCAAGGTAAAAATATTCTATAGTGTATTCGTCTGTTAGAGGGCGCTCGTAAACGCCACACTTGTTTAGAAGCTTGAACGTGTGAAAATACCGCCTCTCATAGGCAGCACTGGTGCACTGTGGCTGAGTGATTTGGAACCGTTTCTCGTTATAAAAATAATTCAGTCAATATGCAAAAAAAATGAAACTTTTTAAAACATGTGTCAGCTAAGCTAAACTATAATCTCATTTACGCTGCTGTCATACTGTCAAATACTTTCAGTCCAGTTTTAAGTAATCTATGAATATTTAAATCAGTTTAGAACTTTTAAGTTTCTAAAATCCCAAATTGAAAAAAGGGCCCAGTTTAACAATTTATGTTTTTATGTGAAGCTCCCGCAAGCTTCAGTAAACGTCAGCTTAAGCCAGCTCTGTGGCAACACCAACAATATTTTTTGAAAATTTTTTTTTAGATACTAGAATTTCTAAAGCTTTAATAGAGTATTTATAAATTTTAAAACGCTTTCACATAACAAAATTAAAAATGTCGAACACCTATACAGTTATTTACATCAGCAAATGCTGCAAATATCTATAAATTTAGATTTCGACATAAAAATGCATAATTCTCACCACTACCTGAGCGTGACTAATCCAAAAAAATCCTATTCTCTATTTAATTGTCTACAGCGACTGACATGAGCGATTTCACAGCAATTAAAAAGAGAGCGATAAAATAAAATGCAAAGTCACCAAAGCGCCAGTGACTTTACCAGTGCATTTGGCATAGAACTAAACACTATATATACATATGTATATATATAAATATTTACTAGAGTATATGTATACAAGTGCATATGCATGTAGAAGTGGGTGTGCCAGCCACAGATCGTGCTGATTGTGGTCAAACCGGCAAATCGCTGTCATTGACTTTCATTTCATTTTTTCAACACCATTCTACTCAGGCGATTTTTTTACACACAGCGACATAGAGAATTAGATATGCATATGCATATACATAGCCATAGATAAATACATATATTTCAGTATAAAAATATATTTCCTTTTAATCCGCCTTTCAACTCGTGCGGCATGGCAAGCGTTTTAGCTGCACAAAGCGCGACATGAATTATAGTGTCTAAAAAGTCAACGCCAAACACACACATATACATTTAGCGGTAATATTGCCGCACATACAGGCAAATGAATATTTTACTAGTCTCCATATATGTAAGTATAATATGTAGTGCATGGAAAGCCACCAAAGTTAGTTAGTTAGTTAGTTGGTGAATAGGTGTTTTAAATGAATAGTGATTTGGAATTTTGTAAATGCAAATTTATTACAAAATAATCCGTTGATGTCCAAACGAACTGATTTATGTGGAAAGCGTGGTGCAGACAAAGTTATAAACTTATTCACGCCTATATTCGAACATATCGATTTTTTGAGCTACTAAAAGGATTTTTTTTGTACTAAGTTCAATACTCTATTCATGTATATAAAATTTACGGTTTAGCTTTAAATAAAATTTATCCATTTACGAACTTTTAAGCGCAAACTAAAGTTGAATACTATGTTTTTGAATATTTAACATTTAAAACTAACTGTTTTTGCATGCCACTAAAGTTTTTTTTTTTGATATTTTTTCGATTTTATTATGCTTAATTCTGAAATCCTTTCAGCAAATCATTTTTATATTATATTAAAACTTTTGTTTTTGAAATGTATTCAAAATATTTCTAAAAAAAATTCAAAAACTTTTTTGTCATACATTTTTTTAAAACAAATATTTTGTATTACATTTTTTATTTTTATATATCCAGTTTTTTTCACTTTCGCACAATTTTTTTTTGAAACTTATAAAAAATATTCCAAAAAAATCAAACATTTTTCAGTTATCAAATTTTTAATATTTTATTAAAAATATTTTGCATTCAAATTTTTTAGAAATTAATTTTATTTTTTGAATAAATTTTTTTTTGAAAATTTTATGAAAATATTTCTAAAAAAATAAATAATTTTTCGATAATAAATTTTTTTGATTTTCATCACAAATGCTTACCCTGAAATTTCGTTTGATGTTTTTTGCGATTTTTTTTTTAATTTATTGAAAATACTCCTAAAAGAAATCAAAAGATTTTATGTAAATTTTTTTTTTTAGTTTTTGTTATAAATTTTTTTAATTAATTTAGGTTTTTGAATTTTTTTTTTATTTATTGAAAATATTTATTATATATTTTATATTTATATTATATATTTATGTATAATAAAAATATTAAACATTTTTCTGTAAAATTTTTTTTTAATTTATATTATTATGTACTAATTTTTTTCATTTATTTCAAATTTGATCAATTATTTTCTGAAAATATTTTTATTGAAAATATTTCTAAGAAAATAAATCATTTTACCAATAATTTTTTCATTTTTATTACAAATATGTTGCATTAAAAATGTTAACTTTTTTTTCAGAATTCGTTGAAAATATTTCGAAAAATATTAAAACTTTTTCTGTAATGAATTTTTCAAATATTTTATTTCAAAATTTTTACATCAAAATTATTTTTAAATTAATAAATTTTTTGAATTTTTTAGTACAATTATTTTCATTGCCATTTTTATGAAATTTATTTCGCATTTTGAAATTTATTTTTAATATCTTTCAAAAAAATCAAATATTTTTCTGTAATAATTTTTTTTTTTCAATTTTTTATTACCCATGTTTTTCATCATTTTTTATATTTATTTTTATTTTTTTTTTTATTTCAATTTTGATTTTTTTTTAGATAAATTGAAAATATTTCTAAAAAAAAATAAAGCATTTCTCTGCAATATTTTTTTTAATTTTAAATTACAAATATTTTGCATTAAAATTTTTCTGTAACAAAAAAATAAAAAAAATCGTTTATACATAGTTCCAAAAAAGTTTGAAATTGTTTCAGAAATAAATTGAAAAAACTTCCAAAAACTCATTGAATTGAAAAAAGTTTGAAAAAAATTTAAAAACTCCAAAAAAAGGAACTCTAGTGAGAGAAATAAGAAATTAAACGAAATTATTATTATTGCTTTCATAATTTTAATTTCTAATTCGAGCATTTTATCGAAAAATGAATGTTTGAAATTAATTTCGAAACGATTATTTCCTAATTTATCTCACTAAAAGCATATTTCAGCTGCTCTCTCCCGCAAATGCACTTCAAAATGTTATTTTAGTTAACAAATTCAATAAAACGCACATTTGCTTTGCCAAAGCCATAAATATGATTTTTTTATTAAAGCTGCGCACTGGCAATGCAAATTCGCTGGTGTTGCGATGTCGCAGCGCGCAACAATAACAAAAACAGCCAACTTGGCTTAATCAAAATCTTGTCAAAATATGTCAAAAGCAATTTGCAATTTGCGCAGCAAAGCAAATACACGCGTCAAGCAAATATGTACAGTTATAAATATATAAGGACAAATACATATAAACATATACATAAATATATAGTACGTATATATGTATGTATGTATATGGTAAATATATGCATGTGTCACATTGGCAGCGCTTGAGCGTATACTGTGCAACGCTTTAGTGCTTTTTCTTGCTTATACACGGTTACTGTCTCCACGCGCCACCACCACTGCCAGGCATAACAAGCTAACCGCCTCTTAGCTCCTGCAGCCAACGTCGCAACGCCTGCACCGTAACCGCTAAAATTTGATTTCATTTCAATTTCAATTTAAATGGCAACGCGGCATAGCATAGCATGCCATGCTGCCACAAGAGACTAGCCGCACACATGAATGTATGTGTATGAGTGTGTGTGTGGGTGTAATAGAGATGGCTGATAGCAAGCGAGCGCAGAGATAGCAAGGGAAAGGCGTGTTGCTAGTTGTATCTGTACACAGATATATGTGTATATTGTATGTGCTTGTATGCGTGGCATCTACAAAGTAGCAGTGCGGTGGCGGTGGCAAAAATTCATTAAGAAAATCGCGTTGAAAATGGAAATTTCATACGCTGCCATGTGTCGGTGTGTCTGTGCGGCATGCGCTTATGTGCGCCACGGTATGTGCCCTGTTGCACTGTGCTGTGTGGCAAGCGATTTGAAGATTGCATGCAGATATGCGCCACAACTTGCCTGCCTGCATTTAGTAAACGTTGTTGCCCGCCTATTTTTTATGGCCTGCCACTACTTTAATTTTCTATAGTGTTTTTCGAAATAGTTGCGCAAAAATGGATTTCGTTATGCCGCAAGCATGCACCGTTAGCATTTTCGTTGGCAACAGCGCGCGCCCGCACAGCCCAACAACCAGCACACAGTAGCAACAACTCGTAACGCCACACAATTGCTTGAGTGCCAGGCGGCTACATGCCCAATTCAGCAGCTTTCATATGGTGAGTGGTTTCTTGTTATCCTCGGCAAATTGCTGTAATTTAACTGTATATTCAGTAATATTGCAATTGCTTTAGCAACGCAGTTAAGTTAATTCAATTAACCTCACTTTTCGACAGGCTAAAAAGTAATTAAATACTAGAAATATACGAAATTGCTTATTAAGATTTTTGCATTACAACATTTCGGCTGTTATTTCATTGCTGTTCTTGTTTTCAAAAATGTCATTCTATCAAAAAGTTGTTATAGCTTTGCTAGCAGTTAATCAAGTCACATCCGGCATATGAGGGAAACATGAACGGCATTCACCTAATAACACACTCAAAGAATGTCAGCAAGCCTTTGCCACTTTGAGAAGGCAAATATTACTTTGGAGCAGATTTTTGAAATTACTGTGATAGTTTAAGACTAATAGTTCCTTCACTCTTCAGAACATTTGGCAGGAATAAGTCTATAATATAATTAGAGTTTAGAAATTATGCATTATAGCTTACAGCTTAGACCTATAACTTCCTCTCAGCTGCAGCATACATTTTACTTATACACCTTTCAACTTACAACTTGCAAATTAATATCATATAACTTAAAATTTACATCGTATAATTTGAAACCTTCAACTTCCATCGTAAAACTTACAACTTATATCATACAGCTAATACTTTATTTCTAACAACTTGTATCTTACAACTTACAACGTACTCCTTACAACTCACAACCCACACTTACCTCAGAAAAACAACTAAACACATCTCTAGCAGCATTACACTAAGTCTCTTGAAACAGTTTAATTTCTGCAAACATTTTTATTTAAAAAACCTTAATCCACTTTTACCTTCAAAACTAACTTTTTTACTTTACAACATCAAATTTTTTAACTTTACATCCTAAAACTTTTTACCCCTTAAAGCAGCAAATTTTTCATTCACTCCGCTAAACTAAGCTCACATGCCTTCAGGCATTTAGATTTCTTAACAATTTTGGATTTACACACTCGCTAACCTTTACACACTCCCTCTCTCCCTACCCCCTTTTGCCCTGTTATGCATTGGCATCCTTCGTTTATTAAAATTTTTGACATTCCCTAATCATAACGGCTTACTTGTTGTCGGAAATTGACGTTGTTTAGCGGAAATTCAAGAAATTGTTGTTATTGCAATTAAAACGAAAGACTGGTAAGTCCATAAAGCTTCCTGTTTCTGTAGAGTTATTATTTGCTACAAAAATTGTCGAGTTTTCATTTTTATTTTATTTTTTGGTTTTACTTGGTTATTACATGACTCAAATTGTGCTGGTTGGTCATGCACTTGAGCGCTTTTACACGTACCTCGAATTGTTTGGCACAGTACCGTTTTCTTACATGAATTTTCGTCTTTATATCGTTGCGCTTTTTCAATAATTTCATTTAAACATTTATTAATGCTTTGTTATAATATTTGTATATATATTGGACCTTCATCATAGATAGTAAGTATTGTCTTAATTTTCAATTGAAAAATGCAGTAACCGATTTTTGTCTAGGTTTCTGACAGTCGAATAGCCAAGTAATGAATTCTCAAAAAATTCTTTGAGGAAACAAGATTAACCTATCATCCAATGTTGAAGAACCAGGTCCTCATAGCATTATGAATAAACCTATGCGTGAACTCAAGTAGTCCTTTATGAAGTAGAAGGTTGTCGAATTGCAAACTTTGGTACGTACAAAGTCCGAAATAACAACGAGGAAACCAATGTTTGTGGCAGAAGTTATATAACATTGTTCGCTGATCAATAATATCGAGGTTTTGTTTGCACTTCTTCCAGAAGTGGAATATGATGCACCCATGGAAGTTATTTTAAATTCCCTAACAACATCTTCGACGAAGGTCAATAGTACACTAGGCAATACAGTAAACCACTAACCGGCAAATGCAAAAAAAAAAAAGATGTGCGAGATTCAAAATGAAATACATTACGGGTACAAAAATAGGGAAAGGCTGACATCTCCATGAAGAAAGCTAATAAGGATACCTGGTAGTTAATCCAAGTAGTTTGGAACCAGTAGTTCAAATATACGGGCGAAATATTTCTGCCATGGCAAATTCTTGTTTTTCTTATTTTAAGAAAGCGTTTTCTAATTTCCTTCCAAAGAAAAAATTAAAAAATAGTGTTGCCACATTTATAGAAAAAATTAAAATATTTGATATTAATTTTTTGAATTGGAAATATATTCAAAATAAAAACAAATTTATCGAATTTTGTCATGACTAAAACATATAATAGGGCTGCCACATGTTTAAGAAAAAAATTAAAACATTTTTCAATGATTTATTGGGATTTCAAACAAATATTCAAAAAAATAGTTTATCGAATTTAGTCCAAATTAAATCTTATAATAGAGATGCCACAAATTTATAAAAAAAAACCAAACTATTTTTTAATGAATTTTGGGATTTCAAATAAATAGAAAAAAAGAGTATCGAATTTTATTTCAATTAAAGCTTCTAATAGGGTTGCTACATATTTAAAAAAAAAATTAAAATATTTGTCAATAAATTTCAGATGTTCTAAAAATATTTTTGATTAATAATTTATACAATTTGATTTCAATTAAAGCTTATAATACGGTTGCCACATATTTATAAAAATAAAAATAAAAAACTATATTTTAAAGAATTTTGCGATTCGAAAAATAATAAAAAAAATAGTTCTTCGATCAGTTAAAGCTTATAATAAAGTTGCCACATTTTTATAAAAAAATATAAATTTTAAAGAATTTTGGGATTTCAAAAATATTGAAAAAAAAAGTTTATCAAATTCATGCACTCGGCTTTCTGAAGTTATTCTTCCTTGATGGTTGTTTCACAAAATCGATCAAAAATTTAATTTTTGATGTGACCTCAGCTTCCACTTATTTTTAAATAATAAATAATATTTTTTTATATGCTCCAGAGAAATTTATACAAAATTTGAAAACTGTAAATTTCTGATAATAAATTCCAGAAATTTTAATGCACTGATGTTCTCAATCAAGCAATCAAATTTAATGCTAAGCATTTGTAATAACAGTATTGCCAGTTTATTTATTTAAAATCAATGCCATTAGCATGATGTGCAATTACTTATTTACATATTAAGGCAACAACCACTGGCAGCCACCACCAGCACATAATCGTAAATATTTAGGTAAGAAATAAACATTCGTGAATAGCCTGGCTGGCACATGCCATATTCCAATCACACATTTTGCCAATAACTCCCACAATACGAACAACAACAAAAACATTATACGCCTAACGGCTACTAATATGCATGTGGGTGGCCAGTCGTCAATCGTGCAACACCCAGTTGAAAAGCACACCCACATAACGGTTATTGCCGACACCAACAACGGTCGGTAGTTGACTTGAAATTGCTGCCAAAACTCCTACTACGCGCACACCTCTACACCTAGAGTCTAGCTATTATTTATGGCCCATCATAAAATTCACGTTTTGCATTCAAATACACAATTTTGCCGTTAGCACTTACAACAACAGCAGCAACCAATAGCTTACATACAACATAGCAGTGTATGAACCGAATAGAGCGCTGGCAAAGTGACCTTATGGATTTGATAAGCAGCAAAACCAAAGCAGTCGAGGCACATATTAAGGCAAGCGATGGCGGGGAAGAGAGTGGCGAGAGTGAGGTGTGAGCAGCGAGTGTGTTAGTCGGGAAGATTGCACAACGCAAATGTGCTTGCAAATCAGTGAAATGCTGACGCCGACGCCAACACTCAATCACACCAATACACACACACACACACCTGCACACTTGGCTGCAATATGTGTATGCAAATGTGCTGGGCCAAGCAAACTTTGTGCCTGTCGGGGCAATAATATTGCTTTTGTTGTGAATTTAGGCCGTCATTGGCAGTTTATGGCTCCTTGCTGTGCGCCACAATACATGTATGTGTGTTGCTGTATGTAATTGTATGAGTTTTGGCGTGTGCTTACAAAATGGCGGCTGCTGGCAACTGAACGTCAGCTGAAACTGATTGCGATTTGCTTCGATAAATGAAGACGTTCAACTTAAAATTCTATGCCACATGCGCGCGCCTGCAAGCGCACACAACTAACACACACACACATGCGCTTCGATATGTACATACAAGCAACCGCGCGCTGGCAATGCACGAATGACTGACTGCTTGGCAGCTGTAATCTGACTCAGGCAAGCCGTGTAGCTGATGGCGGCGGCGCGAATGGACGTTGGCGCTCATATCTTCAGCTGCAAATTATGACATTGCAACATTAGTGCATACTTACATACACATGCATGCTAGTGTGGTTGTTGCAAATATTAATGCTGCCGCCTGCTGTCTGCTTTGCGATTGACTGCTTGTGCTTTTGCATAGGCGCATAGTTGACTAGTTGACTGTTGGCTATGTCGCTTTTACGGCCTAGTTGACTTCGCCGTCTGATTACGCTCGACTGCTCATGAGTGGCCGCCACAACGCCTAGTGCAGGTAATGCGCATTCAATGCATGGCGGGGCAGGCAGGCGTATGAGCGCGCCTGTTGGCTCTTAATATGCCCGAGTGCTGGTATTTTTCTTATACATACATATACATACCTACATGCAGTTGTAAATGTATAGGTAAATATTTTTAACAGCCTATAGGCAACTATTTGCTACACTTGCACTCCATTTTGGCAGGTTAAATGCTGGCAATAACAATTTTGCTGCTTCATACCGCGAGTTGCTAGTAAATAAGAGAAGCTTAGTATTTTTTACAGTCTAGTAAAGTTGTGTGAAAGCATTTCTTTTGAGGTAAGGCGAGTTTTTCAGTTCGTCTCAAGCCAGAACATCACAGTTAAAAAACAGAAATTACATTAATTTCGGCTGCACTGAAGTTATAATACTGTTCTGATGCCTAAGCAAATAATTCATGCCAAATTTTATGAAGATATCTTCTCAAACAAAAAAGTTTTCCTTACAATTATCATAAAGCTGCCTTACAAACTAAAATGGTCGAAATCAAGACCTTATAAAGAATTTGTTGTATTTATAAAGCATTTTATAGCTTCAGTGCAAACGCAGTGAACATTTTATTTTTGTTCTGATTTACATTTGGTTCAACTAATTATGTGCTCACAGTCACACAACCGTAGAGAGCACCGTCATGCATTTACAGACCTAATCAAATCCTTCAAATTTCTAAACACAAACAAAAGCGCGCAGAGCGAGAAATGGCAAATAAACAGGCACCCTCACTAAAGTTGACGCATGAAAAAAAAAGCAAAATAAACGCGCTTACCAACAACAGCTGTGTAAAGCTGTTGCGTACCTCTCGATTTTGGCATGAACTTTAGGAAAGAGCCAAAATGCGGCAAAATATGCCCGCAAAATAGGCGACCAAGCAAAAACTACAAAAAAAGAACATGCACTAAAATTTATAAAACTTAAAATGAATGCTGGTACAAGATTTACGAACAGCGACTGCAGTTCAGCTTGTATACTTGAAACTTGTGAGTGAAAGCGGACTTCTCAATTGGTCGCTCTGCGCTTCTATAATTCGTCGCAGTTGGTCTATGTGTTTATTATTTATACGTACTGTGCGTTGAAGGTAGTGGGCCATTGCGTCTATAGCTGGTTTGTATTTATTTTATAAGTTCAACGCAAAAGCCAAGTTTACCTCGCAAGAGTAAATATTAAGTGATTGCAAGGAGAGGAGAATTTCGTAGTTTGGAGTTAAATTATTTTTTTTGCTGTTGGCAACTCTAATACTGATATTATATAGGGAGCATTTATTTGCAACTTTTAAAAATGGATTGCCACAATGACTAAAAAAAAATTGTTATAATTTTTTGGTATTTGAAAAATATGAAAAATAAATAAATTATCAAAAAATAGGGTTGCCACCTTCTTATAAAAAAAGTAAATAAAATTTATTGGAACGTCAAATAAGTATTAAAACAAAAAAAATTTTGTTCAATTTGGTCTAGACTAAAGCTTATAATAGGTTTGCCACTTTTTTGTACAAAAAAATAAAACATTTATTAAAAAAATTTTGGTATCTGAAAAATTTGAAAAGATTATAATTTTTTCAAATTGGTCTCTATTAAAGCGTATAATAGGGTTGCCACATTTTTGCAAAAATAAAATAAAATGTTTTTTAATTTGTGCCTGGAATTTAAAAGTTAATTTAATTTTCAAACCAATAAGTTTAACGAATTTGGTACCAATTTAAGTTTATAATAGGGTTGCCACATTTCTACAAAAAAAAAATAAAATATTGTTTAATGAATTCTTCGAATTTCAAATAAATTTTCAAACAAAATAGTTTACCGAATTTAGTATCGATTTAAAAATAAAATATTTTTTAAAGAAGTTTTGATTTTTGAAAAATATTAAAAAATAATACGTTATCAAATCGCCATTTTTTTAAATTGCATTAATCTCCTGGTTTTATCTAATTAACGAACAAACACATAAAATACATAAATATTACTTACTCTCCATCAAGCACAATCAAGGCGCTAACGACCTTCGCGCAACAAACATATCAAATATACTTGAAGCAAGGCAACAACCGCTGCCGCAACGAAAGCAGCCGAAGCAACGGCGACAACAACGAACCTACTTCATTTCGCATCATCACTGCAGCTGTTTATAGCGCAGCCAATGCAGTCTGTGCCTGCTTTAGTGGCGTACAAGTACCGTAATTGCAGGTAGCACACATTTGAGCCTCCTAATAGGCACGTCACTCATACGCCGCGTCGCACCGACAACGCATCAACAATTGCCTACACTGTAGAACAACACACACAACCACAAATACAGCGCTACGCATTTGCTTTCTCCAACTCATACACTTTTGTTTTCATTTTTATTTTACCGTTATGATTTTATGTGCTTCGCTTTTGCTGCTTCTGCTTTGCAGTCGTCGCTTATTGTGTTGCTCACGTGTGCAAGCAAAAAGTGGAGTACGAAAAATGAAAAGCATATACAGGTACGTGGCAGGCTGCTGACTGCACTTAAGCTCGAGTCTCCAGTAATTATGAAAATTTTATGTATTTACCGTTACTCTACTGTGAATATACGAATGTCTTTATACGCGCATAAGTATGTGTGTGTGTGCGTTCATAGTGCAGGTGCTTGAGGAAAAGTGGCAGTAATTAAAATTTTTGTGTGCACGCGTCTACTTCCTCGAGTCGAGTTCTGCAGAGAGCTACAAGCTTTCGTCAGCGTTACCACTGCAGCACTTTGATTTTTTGTTTATTATTATTTTTTTTGCTTTGCTTATTTCTGCTCCCTTTTGTGGTTATTTTCTTGATTTGCTTGCGTACTCCAAATATGCTTTATAATACTGCAATGTACCGTTATGTATATGTATGTATATAAACAAGGCTAAATGTATGAAAATTGTCGGTTATAAAGCAACAAATAAAATATTTGTGAGGAAAATTAATTAACTAATAAAAATTAAGAGGATTGTCTAAATTTTTTAATTTGCGCCTTAATGTAGGCAATATTTATAAATGTGTATTATTTTTTAGATCCATTTGTTATTAATAATAAATATAGCGCCTAATTTTGGCAATATCTAACAATTTCTATTATTATTATTGCATAACTTCGTGTTAAATATAAAATTCAACTCCTAAATGTAGGCATTTTTTATCTTATTTGTATTAACTAAAGATCTTTTTAAAATTCAGATAATACTTTCTCCACCAAACACAACAAGTTTAAGTAAATGCGCTGAATTTAATTATAATAAAAAATTATATCGCATATTAATTTCTTCGCCTGAAGGAAGGCAATGTTTTACCTCTTTTGTCAATTGATAGGTATGATTAAGGCATTGAGAGAACACTTATGCCGAGCAGCATTGCACTTTCTCTTTTACGAATTATTTTTTCACGCTAATTATTTGATTATTAAATTCTGCGCCTAATTATAGGCAATATTTTTGAAATTTCAATAAATAAATAAGCTTAAAGAATTTTTGTATTTCTTATGCCGAGAAGCATAGTATATTTTAAGTGAAATCCATTTGCTATTGCTCTATTTAAGGCTATTAATTTTCTCGCCTAAAGGTAGGCAATGTTTTACCTATATCAATAACTTAGTACAATAAATTCTCAAACAATTCTTATCTGGAGCAAGACAGCAATTTTTTGTTATGAACATTTTAATTTTGCTCCATATAATCCAACATTAAATTCTGCGCCTAAATCTAGGCAATACTTTCATATTGTTGTCAATAGTTTACTATGATTAAATAATTTAAACAACTCGCCGATTACCACAGCAATTTTTAATTACAGACATACTCTTATTGCTCTATTTTATCGAATAGTAATTTTTACGCCTAAAGGTAGGCAATGTTTTAGTGATTTTGTGTATAATTTCTTAATATTGAAATGGTTTCGTTTATAATTTATTATTATGGATGAAGTTTGACAACTCCCCCGTCCATCGGCACTGAAAAAAGCAAATTTTTTTCTATATTATATAGTCCACATTCTCTTCTACTAAACTCTATTTAAAAAAGAGCATATTTGCTTTGACAAACCACGGGAAATACAGTAAATCTGCGTTTGACATTTGTACAGTCATTAACAAAGGAAAAGAAACAAAAGAATATCATCAACTCACTAACTGTCAGTGCAAATAATAGACATTTTGACAGGCGCGCAAAAGTATGCAATAAATATGTACCTACCAGAACAGGTGTATGCTTATTGATTGAAAAACAAATACCGGCATTTTATATAAAAATATATATATTTAAAGTGGCAACCGCAAAGCATCGGCTGTAAACACTCGCCACTCAATGAAAGTCAATTTAAAATTTATATAACGTATATATTTCTAACACTTTTGTTATAATTTAATTAAAATCGAATGCCGTGTACTCACACATATAAATATGTAGGCACTTTTTTGTTTGTATACATATACATACATATGTACATACGGCACATTTTTGAATATCCATTAAAATTACAACAAATTAAATTGAATTGGATTTTGATGTGCGATTATGGCTGGCACAAGCTCGAAATAAATGGAAAACATTGAATGAAAGTATTAAAATATTTTTAGTTGCAAATGTCACATTTCATATTATAGTGAGCTGCAACTGTATATAACTGTTTGCGGGTGTGTGTGTTTGAGTGCAATACTTACATACTTTAATTGTAAATATTTACAAATGCAATAGGCTAACGGCATGATTAAGGTGTTTACAAACGATTTTACAGATTACACTTTAAATTCATATACAGTGGTGGGCAATGAAATGGAAACAAATTAAAAAATTTTAAAATTAAATAAATTTTCGACAGAGCTTACTAATTTAAAAAAAATTAAATTAAATTAAGTTAAATTAAATTAAAATATTAAATTAAATTAAATTAATTAAAATAAATTAATTTAAATGAAATTAAATTAAACTAATTTAAATTAAATTAATTAAAATAAAATCTAATTAATTTAGATTAAATTAAATTAAATAAAATTAAATTAAATTAAATTAAATTAAATTTAGTTAAATTAAATTAAATTAAATTAAATTAAAATAAATAAAATGAAATTAAAATAAATTAATTAAAATTAAATCTAGTTAATTTAAATTAAATTAAATTAAATTAAATTAAATTAAATTAAATTAAATTAAATTAAATTAAATTAAATTAAATTAAGTTCAAATAAATTAAATTAAACTCAATTCAATTAAATTAAACAAAATAAAATATCTCATCAACTAAAAGAAAATGATTTCCCATATTTTTATATGCACAACACTGTAAAGTTAAAAAATTAAAACGCTGCTTCACACAAAAAAAATATATATGCCTACTGGCATTATGCCACATTTCCTATAAAAAGAAACTTTAAATATGTAATATATATAAATAAATCTGCGCTTGTCTGCTCATTTCGAAATAAAAACTGCCACATTTTACTGCCAACTGAATTATTCAACACATTACAAATTTCAATTGCATTTGACATATTTCAGCAAATCTCTGCAACAGCCAAATGAAATGTTGAATAAATTAAAAATAAAGATACAACCAAAGAGATAGTGAAAAAATGGCAAACAGTTTTCAGTGAAATAATACACAAATGTGCAATCAATTTGGAAATAGAACAAAACATTGTCGTAGATAACAAAGTATACACGAATGCATTTCAAATTTAATAGCACTAAAAGCATTACATATTTAATGTGCTTTTGCAGCTTTGACGAAAATAATATATTATGAAGAGATGGGTTAAGCTGGTTATGAATTAAACTGCTCTTGTTGAATTCCTAAATGAAATAATACACATATATTTCGAAATTTGTGAAATTTGAAGTTAAGTTAGTTAAGTGGTTACTAGGCAACGAACAGATCCAATTACCTCCCTCAAAACATATCATAAAGATTGCGCAATATTCCAATTTAAGATCTAACCTAATTGTTTTATAGGCAAACCGAATCCTCTTAGTACAAATAATTGTCTATTTATTCCACTTGTCATATCCACACCTACCCTTCATTAACTTAAATTCTATTTGCTGACGAAAAAACTCGAAATTTTCAACAGAAATAGATGAAAAAAAGCATGACCAACTTAGCAGTTGACATATCAGAAGGCGCCAAATCAAAACGTTAAGGCTACAGCCAGACATCCATAGTCAGTCAGTCAGTCAAATTGCAAATGACAAACGTTGCGCAAATATTGGCTATGCAAATAGAAGCGGGCAAAAGGCCATGAGGCTAAATGGCAGGCGTGAAAACTGCCAGAAAGTGAGCAGCAAGCTCATATTGCTGGCGTTATAGAAATGTATATGTATATACAGGTATATGGACACATATGTGACATTTTTCGAAATTTCGAAAGTGCAAAATATAGACAGTTGTGTTAATATGTTGTAAATGAGTCATTTTGTATATAAGTTGGAAAAGATCTTCAGAACAGCTCTTGTCTTAACAAAAGCGCCTATAAATGTCAATATCTGTCAACAATTTAAAATTAAACGAAGCAAGACTCACTCAAGCGTCTGTCGTAACTCTCTCTTTCATAACTACCTACAGTCATCATGCTATAAGTATATAAGATACCCTGTCTCTCACCGAAACACAACCAAAAGTTCACTACTTGTTAAATTTATTTGTCGTTTGAATCAGCGCCGACTCTCATAGCTACTCGCACATCGCTTCCAACTAAGCATTCATTCAGTCGTTAATAGATTTGTATGTATGTATTTGTGAATATTTACACTGTCGTTATGCTATCGACCGGAATTGAAAATAGAATTTTCTGCAAACAAAAACCAATTGAAGTCAATTATTGTTTATGTAACTAATTTTATTTAAATATACGAGCCAGTCAAATGTTTGCCACCAGCGGCGCTGTGTGTGTATATAATGAGCGAAAGCGAATGGGAAAAAATGTTAGCAGAGGGTTTAGCGAATGGAGGAGTGAACGAGTATGAATAGAAATAGCTACAAGTGGGTGGAGAGAACGGTGTTTCAGAAGGGTCTGTAAGAAATTTATTTTTGAAATGTTTAAAAATTTTAAGTTGGGGCAGAATTTTAAACAAAAATAATAAATGAGTCTTTTCATAATTAAAAACTGAATTTTTAATAATTAATGCTCATTTTATTTTCAAAATAACCGAAATAAAATGAAAAATCTTAAAAAGAATTAAAAATCCTTGTTTATTTTTTTTTAATAACTATCTTTAATATTTATCTTTTTTGAAAAGGGTCTGTAGGAAATTTAATTATACTTTTCAGAATATTTTAAAATTTTAAGAGCAATAAAATGTCATTCCATTTTCCAAAATTACAGGAAAAAATAAAAAAAAATTTAATATATGGTTTTTTTTTATTTATGCTCTTTACTAAATCAACGTCTTTACAAAAGTATTTTGAAATGTATTAACTATATTTTGAACAATTAATGGTCATAATTAAAAAAAAAAATACAAAAACACAAAATTGTAAAAAATTAAGAAATTCAAAAATATTTTTTTTAATTGAAAAAATTTAGGTATTAATACAAAATTAATTTTTTTAATTAAAAAAAATATATATTGGTCATAATTAAAAAAATACGAACAAACAAAACCATTTAAAAATCTTTTGGAAAAAATTTTAATATTTATCTTTTACGAAAAATTTTTCAATATATCAGGCTTTTTTATTGAATCTCCCAACAAAAATTGGCTCAAGTTTTATTTTTTATAAATATTTTAAAAATATTTTTAAATTTTAAAACTAGAGTTAGCCGACTATTTTGCACTAATGACTCATGTTTTGTACAACAAAACCTCTCTACTGACCCTTTTCGCCTGTAATGCACTAAATATCAACAAAAAGCTGCTGTAAATGAAAATATATACACATATACAAGTAGATATAACAATATATATTTTCACATAAACATATATACACATATGCACATACATATTTACTTAAGCGAGAAAATGTGCAAAATGTAAAATTGCAATGCTATAAATGCTGCAAATGACCAACACAGCAGCGCAACCGTGTGACGGCCGAAAGGCAGCCGGCAAAGCTTGCAGCCAACAACAGCAAATAGGCTAGTTGGTGTGCAAAGCGGAAATCGTTAGGCAAATGAATTCGTTAAGGTCCATTTAAAAATGTTGCAAATGTGCAAATCTTTGTTTAAACTCATCGAAGCGGCGAGGCGACTCGTCCTGTCGTTACATTCTACAGACTGCGCAATAAATATACGAACTACCAAGCAGAGCGGCTAACTGCAAGCTTTTACATTGCATTGAAAATATATGTATTATTAGAGAACATTTCTTGTTGGGCTGAAACCCATACTGGAAATGAAATAGTGTTGCCACGTGATAAAAATTAGGAGTCTTTCTCAAAATAGCACATAGCTGCTATAAAAAACTGACCGATCATAATGAAGTCCTTGTGGGGAAAAGTTTTTATTTTACGAGATTTGCTAACTAAACTTGGCACAAAAACTTGCTCAAGACAAGATTATAATCCTTTAAGAAATCATTCAAATCGGACTACCATAGCTTGTAGCTGCCATGCAAACTAACCGAGCTTAATGAAGTCCTTATAGGAAAAACTTTTTTATTAAACAAATTATCTTCACGAAATTTGGTATGAATTATTGTGCAAAGACACGCTGTAATCTCCGAATAAATTACTCAAATCGAACCACTGTAAGAGATAGCTGTCATACAAACTGACCTGTCAAATTGAAGTCCTTATAAGGAAAACTTTTTTATAAGACGAGATATTTTAACCAAATTTGGCACAAATATTTTTTGAAAACAAGGTTATAATTCTTGAAGAAATTGTTCAGATCGGACCACTATAGCATATAGCTGCCATACAATCTGGCCTATCAAAATGAAGTATTTATAGGGAAAACTGATTTATTTGACAAATTATCTTCACGAAATTTGGTAAGACTTATTGTCCAAGGCAACGCTAAGGCCTCTGCTACCAACTTAACAGATCTTCTTCCTAGTAACCGATCTTGTTCCCAATTAAACTATGCCAGTATTGAACATAACCCCATTTAAACAATTTACTTTATAAGTTGCTCACTTACAAATAAGTATTACGGTAAATCACATTTGAAATTATTATTTTCATGACTACCTGCCAACACTCCATTGTAGGCCTTAATCTCGCTGCAACTTTGTGTAGGAACAATAAAAACTGCACAAACTTAGGCAGTCAGATCGAGAGTGAGTTATTATTTTATACACTTTCTTTATCTACGGTATGTACACATGTACGTGTGTGTATGCGAGTGCGCAATAAAATAGCGCATACATAGAGGGAAAAGTTACACTATGGGCTCATAATAACAAAATTAATGTTAGTTTTTAACAGGCCAACATTTCGTCTTAAATGGCACTCAGCGCAGCGGCACTTCATACTGTGGCCATAACCGCAGACAAGGCAAGCCATTACAAGCCAACAAAGGCGAAGCGTAACTGAAGACTGGACGGCAAAAGCATAAACGAAAGAAAGGAAGAAAGAATGGAAAAGCGGCGCTTGAAGCGGCGCAAGCGGCTACCAAGCTGACGGGTATATGTGTGTGTGTCAGTGTGTTGATGTGTGGGAGCATTCGAGGAGGTATAATCATATGTATGAGTGTGTGTGTTTGTTTTAGTTCTTTTTTTCGCGTGTGCTTATATGCGTGTGGATGAGTGTAGGCACAATTGTATGCGGCGCTAAATGGGCCAACTGTTTCCAGCAAGCAGCAATGAGTGGAGCTTTTACTGCTTTTAAACGCCGCTTTCATACTACAGACACACAAACTCACACATTCCTGCCCCTATATTGAGGCACTCACTCTTCACTCTTTACTTTTTGCTTTCTTTTTTTTTTTGCGCTGCTCAAGCACTTCTTCATCTCCACTTTACAGTTGGCCAACAGCCAAATGTGTTTAATTTCTCAGCTTCTTCAGCCACAACACTGCTCCACTGACTATCTCACTATTTTCCCACGCCTCACACATACACACATACAAAGTCTTAACCGGCATTTCACTTCACTGCCGACTTGAGTTCACCGAAGATTGCTTACCTTCTTGAATTGCAGCTCATTTCTATTCATTCGGTTGGGTAGTGGGGGCGCAAGGATAGTACTACAACAAAAATGCCACAAGCAAATGCGCGTGATGATGAGGGGGAAGTTTCAGCTTTACCCAGTATGGCTGGGTCGAGACGAAAGTTGTAGCAGACAGAATCAGAGCAGCGCTATCAGTCACTCAGCTTGAAGTGGCGAAGTATGTACACACGCACACAAACATTTATAGTATATACACAGTTGTTGTTGCTTTTGTGTTAGCAGCATTAAATGTCCTTGGTAGACAAAAGTATATGCTGTTGTTGGCATTATTGTTGTTTTTAATGATGCGACTTTTTGTTTGTTGTGTACGAAATTTATTTTATGTAGCACTTTAAGCGCATTGTGTTTGTTGTTACCAGCGCCTGTCGTCCACTTTGTAGGCGTCTAAGCTGGCTGTACTGTAAGCGTGTGTGTGTGTGTGCGTGTTTCGATGTGAGTTTTTGTTCTCGCTATTGCCAGGCTTGTCAAGCCATCCATCAGCTGCCAATTGTGCACAGTTTGTCTTACTGGTACACTAACGAGCATTAGCAGGGGTTTAATGCAAGTTTGGCCAAATTTTTGTTGGCTTAGATATTTGTGTTATTATATTATAATTTTTTTTTTTAATTAAATTGTTTTTTTACTACTTACATACTATATATACTACAAATTTTAATAAAAAAAATTTACCAATGTTGCCACCTAATTTTAAATTATTATTTTTTAAATTAAAAATTAAATTTTATGTTTTACTACCTATACTACAAATATTAAGCAAGTTGAAGTAAAAAAAAAATTCACTAATGTTGCCACCTACAAAATTTCAAAATATTTTTTTTATTAAAAATTAAATTTTATATTTTA
Source organism: Bactrocera dorsalis (assembly GCF_023373825.1). Lineage (NCBI taxonomy): Eukaryota > Metazoa > Arthropoda > Insecta > Diptera > Tephritidae > Bactrocera > Bactrocera dorsalis. Next base: position 70,728,478 of record NC_064307.1, on the reverse strand, counting down.
CCACTCATTCTACAAATTTTAAGCAAGCGAAAATTTTTTTTTACTTATGTTGCCACCTAATTTTAAAATATTTATTAACACATTGTTATAAATGTGGGAAAAATGAAGAAACAATTGTGTTAAAGACAACTTTGTAATTAAAAAAATAAAAATATAAAATACTGCCCCACTTAAAAATAGCTGGTAACCCTAACCTATCAATTTTTTTCGAAATTTGCAAATCGGTATTACGGCTTACTTATAGAAGTCAAAAATTCACAAGATTATTACAATTAATTTATTTTAAAAGTTGTTGAATACAGTTGCCATCTAGTTTTTTTTTATATATAATTATTAAAATTACTCGGATTTTTGATAGTTGCCAAACTTTTTTATTAAAAATTATATCATTATATAAAAGAATCATGCATAAGAAAATTGTCAAATGACTTCTTTATATTATTATGTATTGTTATTTTCACATGCACATTGTAACGTCTTTTATACATTTTATGTGAGAAAATTGTCTATGCCACAGTTGCTCTACATTTCTAGCTCATTTATCTTCTTTTATTGTGTGCTCATTTTTTACCGCAACTTGCTTTGTTTGAGGCGCACGACCACACCTACTCACTTGACTTACAAGAACGGCAATTTCCACAGCATGTCACTCATACTTATTGAGCGATGCTGAGTGCCGCGATGTGTGCAACAAAATATGGGTATTTTGTGGCAAGGTATTATTGGCATGTCAACCCAGACAGCACCTATTTCATTTCAGCGTGAACATTTTTCATGCGAGATCATTACGAAAAACTGAGAAAAAATGTATTTAGTAGGTGTGGATATATATTTGCAAAATATATGCTTGAAGCTTTCTAAGTAAAGCGCTGAAATTTTGACTAAACTTGCGAAGAAATTATTAAGATCGAGTTACTATATCATATAGCTGCCATACAAACTGCACAACGAAATCCAGTGCTACCATTTCAACACACTTTACACACATAGCCCAATGCACGATCATGTGTTGCGCCTTTTCAATTTCACATTTGCTTTCGAATTTCAAGCGCTAAAATTGTACAAAAAAACGTTATTTTTACTTATTTTTTTTATTTTATTATTTGTATTTCCTTTTACTTTATTTTTGCCAAATTTTCATATTATTTTGCTTTCCGCTGCGAATATTTGCTACTACTCTTTGTTTTTATTGCAATTTCGGCAATTTCTGTTGTTTTTGTTTGCATTTGTTATTTTCCATTTTATTGCTTTTCAATTTCCCTTATTCATGATGCCATGAATTTCCCATTACCACGCAGTTGTCTGCTTGCTTGGCTTGCCTTGGCTTGGTTTGCTTGCTTACACTTGGCTTTTCACTTTTCGCATTACGTTGCTGTGCACACATGGCGTGGCAATAACAACAGCAACAACAAAATGCAACGAGTAAAGCTAAGAAAGTTTGAAAAATAAAGCAAAACTGTGGAGAAATAGAATTATATGAAAATTTCACTGCACAGCAGACAAGTGTTGCATGCACGCACACACACACGCATATATGTATGTGTATGTGTGTGTATTTTTACATGCTCATAAATAGGTGAATTCGATATCCGAGCAGACGCTGCCTCACATACTCACACACACGCAGATGCAAACTACACTTTCTTCATAGTTTGCTACCGCGGCACACCATGGCGTATACGTAACATTTGTGGAAGGGAAGCATGAAGTGTGCGCGCTACACTGGCACTATGCTACAACTAAGCATTGCGCCGTTTGCCACCATTTGCTACATACTGCTGCCTGCCACCCGCTTAAGACACATTTTCGCCTTTCATATTTTCGGCGCTTTTTCTTGCCGCCTCACTCGCCCTCACATTCACGGTCTTCGCTAGCACTCTACTGCAAGTTTTTTCATGCATTCCCGCTACTTGCTTCGCCGTTCCGTTTTCCCGCTTTCCGTTTTATTATTGTTTGACATTTTTATACGTCTATCACGAGTATTTGCACTACTTCGCTGTCATTGCCGCTCGATATTCTATTTGCACGCTCGACAAAAATCACCAGCACCACTTTTCGCATATATTGCATTTGCAATTTCAGCGCTGTATGCATGTGTGTGATTGTGCGGAAAATGCACCAGCAAAAAAGTAGCGGCAATAATAGTTGAGGAAGAGTACGTGTCAAGCAGCGTCACACATTGTTGTCTGCTCCAATGGCGTCCTCAACCGTGATACTGCTCGCTCAGCGGCGCGCTTTCTCTGCACTTTTCAATGCGTTTTTCTGTCATTCAAAATTGATAACCGCAAGCGCAAATACTCATTGCATTGAAGTGTGTTGTAAGAAAATTATTATTTTTTTTTTTTGAAAGCAAGAAATTTATGGCTTTGAAAAAAAAAAACGCTTGCGAAATATGCGTTGAAAAGTTGTGTTGTGACATTTGATTTAAATTTATTGCCACTTGCGGCAAGCACATTGACACGCACACACATACACACATGCTGATCGATCGATCAGCGCTTTCTTTGCTAAATAAATATTGTGCATGTATGTGTTTTAATACTTAAAATGCAAGCATGAATGGCTTTTATGCGTTCTACTATTTCGAAAATATAGGAAGATATTATGCAGATGTCGCTGCTGATATGTTAAGGAAGCAAAAACGGAGACTAGGATACTTTTAGCAGCTATAAAAATATTTTGAGTTGGACAGTTTTTGTTGTATCCATATTTTATATAATTTCCATATAAAACTAAAATTACAAAGGCAAACCGGCTAAAAGCCACTTCTTTCGGATCGTTCAGTTTGTATGACAGCTATATGCTATAGTGATCCGATCTGAACTATTTCTTCGAATATTGCTTCATTGCTTTGTGCAATAACCCTTACAAAATCTCGTGAAAATATCTCGACGAGCAAAAAAGTTTTCCATACAAGGACTTAAATTATATCGGTCAGTTTGTATAACAGCTATATGCTATAAATGTCCGATATGGACAATTTCATCAGATATTGTGGCAATGCTTGGGATAATAAGCCTTGCCATATTTCGTACAGATACCTCGGTATATAAGAAAGTTTTCCATACAAGGGCTTGAGTTGGACGCATCAGTTTGGATGGAAGCTACGTGGCAGGGTAGTCGGATCTGCATAATTTCTTCGGATATTGTAGCAATGCTTTGGATAATAATTCATGCTAAATTTCGTCTTGATATCTCGTCAAATAAAAAAGTTCGTCATACAAGGAGTTAAATTGGATCGGTAAGTTTGTATGGCAGCTCTATACTATAGTTGTCCAATCTGTACAATTTCTTCGTAGATTGCGTAGTTACCTTAGACAAAAACTCATTCCAAATTTCGTGAAGATATCTCGTCACATAAAGAAGTTTTTCATATTTTCTGTTATAAATGTAAGATTTCTTGATATGAAAGATATATGTAAGTACTCGAGACAATTTTCAGCGGAATTAATAATCAAGACACCTTGTTTATGAAAACTTTACTTTAAATCGATTTTACATGTAAGAAAAACCTTTATTTTAAACCCGTTGTCTTAAAAATATTTAAGTAGAACAAACCCTTGCATGCCATAAGCCAAGCTCATCAGCTTTCTGGCATAATAGTTGTGGTCAGTACACTTCAAAACCTTTGCATAACAAAATGAGCATATTTTGGGTTAAATATTCATTGCTATTCCAATTTTTTGTTTGTAACACCAACACTCAAACAGCCACACATACATGGCATTAACATTTCCACCCAATGTAAGGGTTATCATATGCAAATCTCCTGCAATTTTAACTAAACTCATCAAAAGGTGTTGCTACCACGTGAGCAACAGATACACATACAGACTTGGCACATGCAAAGGTGACTGACTAACTAACTAACTCACTGAATACTGAATGTATTTTAATTGAATGACCAGCAAAAAAGGAAAAGTGAAATACAGTTTGGCTTCAAAAAGTAAAGCAGCAAATGCAGGCGCTGACAGGGGAATAACTAAATGCGAAATTCATAGCCAGCACATTTTAGCTAAAAGGGTATAATATGTGTAATATATAAACATATGTATATAAATACATATACATACAATATAATTTACATATAGCTGTGTGTATATAGTAACGTGGTATTCATAATCATATGTCTGTTTTCATGCAAATATTTATGCAGCCAGCAACTTTGACACAGTGCGAGTTAGTGGCGCTTTTTTCTCTCCACTGTGTACTAAGCGCGCTGGCTTTTGCCGAAAGTTTGTACTTTTTCGTGTTGAATTTAGGACCAAATGCTCATATGTGGGTAGTTTTAAGAGTGACTAAATTTGTGTGGCTTGCACCTTTTGTTAGAACTCGCTGAGGTCATTTGGAAATTCAGCTATGCATTTTAAATTTTACTGAGGGTTTTTATTTTACAAATATTTATATAATTTTTTTGTTGTAGATATTTTTTTTTAATTTTCCATGTTCCATGTGAGAGCTGATTTCGAAATATCCCTGCCTGAAACCTCAGTGTGTTATATTGCGTCTAAGCTTTAAGAATAAATAGACTTCAGAATATTTGCAAGCCTGTGTGAGACTATGAAATTTTGCTTTGAAAGATGTTATAATTTTTTTCCATAAATACAAATTTTGATTTGTGACTCGTATATTACCTTACTTGGCATTGATTAAGGAATTCAATTTAAAATTTTGCATTTCCTTCACACAAACAACAAACCATTTGAAATGAACTGAAAGTATATATGTAATAATCAGCGCCAAGCTGCCACAAGTCGATATAAATACGAATCAACACTCGAAATAACAAACTGGCCACGAAGCGGGCAACTTCAATCAGCACTTGCAACTCCCCCCACATACACAGCGTCACTCATTTGCGCCCGTTCGTTGAAATATTCAGCGCCGTCTGCGACTCCATTGCAGCGTCAGTAAGTTACTTACAGGAGTACGCCGCCAGTAATGCATTCACTGCAATGAAGACGGCGTGGAGGAGCGCGCTTTCAATTGAAAGGTGGACCCAACGAGTTGAAGTGGCACAAAGTCGAGCGCTGTGTTGCCGCCTTGTTGCAAGCGGCTGTGATGACAGAGTTGATGTGGTGGCGTGCATTATTTTCTCAACTTCGCGTTGTTAAAACGCACACATACAATTATATGTATATTTATACAGACTTATGCATATGTATGAGTGCATTATGAAAACATTGACACTTTGCCTGCATTTTTGTTGTATTTGTATGCACAAAAATTTGTTGGTTATTAATATTCATGAAAGTGGAAACTTTACGATTTTTATTTATTGCATTTCACAGACTGCCAGTCGCGTAAGCCCAATGCGCCGCCGAAAAAGGGAACAAAAATATACATTGATATGCAGGCGAAGGGGTGAGTCAATATATTGCGGTGAGTGTGGTGTAAATATGTTATCAAAAGAATAAAGAAATGTTTGTAACGGCATAACCGCTTCATAAAGATTTGCAAAAAAAAACATTTTCAAAAGGCTCGTGTGACCGTGTTCCGCGTACCAATGCTGGCTTTGGTCAATCGAAAAGTCCCCGGCCTGGCACATAGAATCAAATCAATCAAATTAGTTAGCACTAACCGTCAAAAAACCCATATGAGCATATTTGATAGCTGTTGGATCAGCAGTTTTTTGAAGGCTGAAGACAGTGAACGCAACGAACGCCAAAAAGCGGTTGTTACCGACGAAAATATCAAAAAAAAGTCCACAAAAAAGTTTTGTATCAAAGCAAAGTGAAATTGTGCGAGATAGAAGACATTCTAAAGATATCAGCTGAAGGTTCACAACGTTTTATTCATGAAAATTTGGCTATCAGAAAGCTCTGTGCAAAGTAGTTGCCGCGCGAGCTCACTTTTGACCAACATCATGACGAGCTGATGATTCAGAGCAGTGTTTGGAGATGTTTGAGCATCATAATCCGAAGCTTTTGCATCGATATCTGACAATAAATGATGCATGGCACCATAATTTCATTCCGAAGTCCAATCGACAGTCATCCGAGTGCCTCTATACCATACAGCAGGATGGGGATGACGAGTGACTTGTAGAGTTCGGTTGTTGTTCGTCGAGAGAGAACTTTACTTCCCAATATCCTACTCAGTCCAGAGTAGTGACTGATGCAGCGACTACCAGATAGCATTTCTGGACCAATTAAGTAAGAAATCGTCGAAAAAAATTACCGCATTTGAAGAAGAATCAAGTTTTGTTTAACCAAGAACAGCAGAAATCAGTGAAGCTATAGTCCATGAATTGGACTTCGAATTGCTGTCGCATCCAGCATTTTCTCTAGATCGAGGCGCCAGGAACTATTTCCTATTCTCAGAACTCAAATGAATGCTTGGTGGAACACAAGTCTGAGAAAACGATGGAAAAAGTCCATGAATTGGGCTTCGAATTGCCTCCTCATCTACTACATTCTCAAGATCTGTCCCCCTGCGTCTAATTCCTGTTCTGAACTCAAAAGAATGGCCGCTGAGAAAAATTATTTTTCCGAAACTGAGGCTTGCTATAATCAGTGTATCACCCTTTAAAATAACCATGTTGAATGAAAAAAAACGAATTTTCTCAAAAATCTATGACGGGTCGGGAACTATTGAATTGATCTCTTAAAATTTTTTGTTTTTTTTTTTTCCACGAAAACATTTTCTGCGCTTTATCGCGCCTTACCGGTTATCAAGTAGCCACCACCATTTTATTTGCCAGCCAATCCAAAACTTACAAATATCAACATATGCATATTTGCATGTAAATAAATGTAAATATATATGTGTGTGTGAGTTTTAATCAATGCGGAATTTCATATGCTACATTTCTTCATTCATTTTTTTCCTGTTGCTTTGCTGTGCATTCATATTTTCCATATTTTGTGCCACTGCTTGGCTTGGCACTTTTTTCCCACTGACTGACACGCTAGCACCTTTTTGGCATTTTTGCGAGAGTGCAAAGTTTTAATTAAAATACATTTTCCGTTGCATATGTTCGTTTTGTTTGTGTTGTAGTTGCCGGCTAAAGAATTTGTTTAATAGTGGTAAATGGAATTTTTAACAGTATCAATAACGACTCAAATATTTATGCATAGCGGTATTTGCATATTGCGGGGGTTTTGTATATATGTTATATATAAAAATATACATATGACTTTTTAACGTAATTCCTTTTATATTTTTTAAGTGTGAACTATGTTGCGAGTGTAATATTTGTGGAATTTTAAAAATATCATAACGGTAATAGTGGCACTTGATTTTTTGAGCTTTTGAAGCTTGCATTTTTGATTAAAAGTAGTTAAAGTAAATTTTTGGTTAACTCCGCCAAATAGCCGGTTCCGAGTCCGTGTTGTGAAAAGAGGAGGGATTGTGAGGCACGCCGTCTCGAAAAGTAAACACCCAATACCCTCTGAAAGACCCAACTACTTTAGCATAAGATCAACCAATATAAAAGACACTGACTACGCAAAACCTAACCTTAAGATTTCATGTGTGACACTCGACATCCTGTAATCCCTCACTCCCCATATGACGGCCGGACTTTAACTACGCCTTAAAAATATGATCGCGCGGATGCAGTGAAATGCACACGAGGCATGTTCAGACTTGTCAGAACACTGCACTCCGGACTATTATGAGAAGCATCTTGATGTCTTCTATTGAACATTTGCACAGTGAGGTCCGTATGCTTCAAGTTAAGGAGCATAATCAACTCTTTTTTAAGCAATTCCTACTGACGTCTTTTCGCAAAAATCCAGAACCGCCTCCCAGGAGCATCAAGAGGTTCTTTCTCAACTACGTTGACGACATAAGACAATACGCTGACCTCATTGACAAAAACGTTTCTTGGGCCTATCGTTGGATGAACTCATTGACTACTTATCAGAACCTTACAACCCTAACGGGGACTAGATAACCATTACAACAGTAAAATCAACACAAGGATTATTAATTCAGGTGTCACCCACGTTTCGGTTCAACCACACTATGTTTTGGCTGTGGCAGAGGCAGGGATTCTGGAGGCTTATGGTATAACTTCAAATGCGAGTACAGCGATGATGTAATGGACCTAATCCGTCGGTCTCATACATCTCAGAAGTTGATGCTATAATTATGGGTATAGTACGAGTCGTGTACTCTTTCCTACTCCTGACTCCTTCCCAAGAACTCCTAAAAGACTTATAAATTGACTATCGTCAAAATTGTGTTCACCACACAGATTAGTCGTCATTTATGTATTTTTTGAATGAATAAATTATGAAAATTCATGAAATCTTTATACTTTCCCTTCAGCTGAAGGAGAAATATGTTACGATTAACGCTGCAGTTGCTTTCACATTTTATGCTATTCAGAACTTTTGATATAATTCATATAAATTATATCGGTCTACTAATCCATTCCTCCTGTTTTCAGCAAAAAATTTCTGTTTTTTTCATTTCAAAAACCATTGGACAGACATGTCATTGTAATTTGTCTACACAATTTTTTCAAAGCAATAAAATTGTTGACAACATATCTATGTATGTATGTGTGTAAATTGCAGTTAACATTATAACACGTAACATTTTCACACGAAAATTTATTTATTTTTTATTAAGTGACAAATAGTCGAAGCCTTGGTGCCACATCAAATGCGAAACACAGTGCCACAAAATAAAAGTAAAAAACAAACACTATCGCCATTGTTACAAAAATTAATAGAAGAAAAAAGGAGTTATTTCAGAAAATATTACAAAATCCATTAATCAGTGTCATCAGTTTTTATTTGACCCAATCGCATTGTTCGGCAACATATTGTTGTTGTCACTAGATTGCCGCTGCTGCTGCTGCTATTACCATTGCTTTGATGGCAAGTTTTTATTTGTCAACATTTTGTTATTATAATTTTTTTTCGTCTACTCTTTTGCGCCTTTCCCCTCCAACTATTGTTGCCTGTGCGCAACCTGATTTTGTTGCTCGCCTGGCCGAATGTTTATGGTTGCACATAAAAATGCCCTAGAGGCAGCTGAAGTGGCTGAAAAAAGCATATAATGTTGCACGTCTCTTTCGAACAAAAAATATTTATTTAGTGGGGCTGTATTACAGAAACATAAAAATAAAAAGTAAAATATGTTTATGTGGCTATGAAAATTTATGTAATATTACCGCTTTTGCGGGGAGAGAAGCAGACATTTTATTTTCAATTTTTTTAAGTATGCATGTTTTTCTCTTTTTTTTACTTTTTTTTAGTGGCACCAAAACGAGCCATTGATGGCCTGTAAATTTTACCCCAGGGACGGTAAATAGTAGTGTAAGTAGTATGACATTTATATTGGGGCTGAAAGTGGACTTTAATGAAATAGTTTTCTACAAAAAAAAAGGTAAAATTGTGTTTAATTAAAGTTAAGGCAAAATTATAGTACTATTCACTTCAAGTACCTTGCTGAATTTGTGGGCAAAAAATAGTAAGACTTTTTTAAATTTTGTGCGAAAACCCATGCATCGAAAAAATCTCTTTCTAAGTTGGTATAACTGTCACCGATATCTGTGTCAATGTGTCAATAATGTCACATCAAAGTATTCAGAACGAGAACGCTTTGATGACTAACCATGTCCAGGACGGCCATCAACGTCAACTGGCGATCAACTCGTCAATAAAATAAAGGAACGACAAGCCAACAATGTCACCCAGTGAGATTATAGAACGAAATCTGATCGTGGCGCTCACAGACCACATTAACCCGCTGAGAAATATGTCACAGGAACCGTAGAAAATTGTGGAGAAAGAGCTATTGGAAGCTCTTATCTCGAGTACGGACGCAGAACCAAGAACACCTATGCCATCATTTCATGAAAGTCCAAATGCAAAAGTTTATTGATGATCGGTCAGCAGTATGCATACAGGAAGGTGTCAAAACACGTCCGACTTATGAAAAGGTGCGAAACTGCAGGTGAAGTACAACTACAAAATCAGGACGTCCCTACTAACGACTAGAAGGTGTTAAGCGTGACTAAATTTGCAAATGGAAATAGAAGTTAAATATTTTATTTAGAAAGATATTAATTTTTGTAAAACACTTTGTTTTTGAAATGCCAATGACGTTGTTTAGGCCAGCGCCTAATTTCTTTTTACCACCCCTAGTGAGTATATAACAAACCATTGCCAGTTAGCTGTTAATAGTTTTCACTCAACTGGCAATGGATTCGTTGAAAACTCCTGCTTAGCAAGCGATTCTGCTAGTTAGCCTGGGCTACTTTTTTCTAGAGAGCGAAGGAAGTAAGACGTCGTCCACCGGCCACCACAACCAGCATCACCACAAGCACAAACCAGGTAATATTTGGTAATCACGATCTAATAAAGAACCAACATTTTAATTTATTATATTAGACACAAACTTTGTGGTTTCATTTATTAATACACTTCCTTTTCCTATTTCATATTCTCAACGATCGACGCATCGTCATCGAGCGTTCGAGAGTATTCAGACGTAAAGTATTAGTTGAATAATATTACTTGCATATAAATGCCTGCTTAAGCTTATAACTTCATTAATTAGTCCACTTACCAATTACCAAATTATTAAGGATAGTACAGATGAACTTACCTGTAAGGAAAAAAGAAAAATATTCATAAATAAGATTTTTTTCATAAACTATCAATATACTACTGTGAGTGAAAAAAGTAAGGCTTTTTAATTTAAATTTACGTGCATTGAAGGCTATTCCGGAAATGGCGGTTTCTAGAATTGGAAAAAACGTTGGCGCAAGTGTATTGGGACAACTCTGAGCTGAGCTGAAAGGTACAATATAGAAACTAAGAATTTTAAACTAAGAACCAATAAACTCCAACAAATAGTTCTTCTTTCATTATTTTTTTTTGTTAATTATTTTTATAATTTTTTGTTTGTTTTATTTTGGTTTTTTTATTTCTTTTTATATTTTTTTCTAATTTTTTTTTTAGTATGAATTTCTTATTTCATTGATGTTTGACCATGGATATCTCGTAAACGCTTAATTTCATCGAAAAATTTTACAGATCGGCATTTTAGAGCAGGAAATTTCCTACAAAAGTATGAGTTTTGCCATTTGTATTATTATTTATTATTTTTTCATGTCACATATATTGTTTTTATATTAAAAATTGTATAAGGAAAAAAACGTCTATATTAGAAGTCAGGTACAATTTTTTTCTCTCTAATAATAAGAAAACAAAGTTAAAAATGAGAGGCAGAGAACTTGGAAACACATTCTTAACAGTGTATAAAAACCCATTTTTCAGACAACCAAGTGAAAAAATATTTGATTTTTTCGACCCACCCTAATATATGCATATTAAAGTTTAACTTTTAAAGTCCACAGCAAATTTATAATCAGTAATATGGCCCTAATGGGCAGCAAAAATTAAACACGCATAAAACCGAGTTTAAATTTACAATAAAAACCGTTGCACATGCAACCCTGTTTATGCAATATTCATGAAGAAATTAAAAAAAACGCGTACCCAAAGCAGCAACTGCAAAAAAATTAAAATCGTGTTTACAATTGTTATCGTTGCGGCTACAAATTACTCAAAAAATGCAACAAAACTAGCAACAACAACATCAAGGCAAAAAACTATAATTTGTGGCAAGTAAAATGCCGCACGCAACAAATAACAAAAATTGCGACAAATTTGTAGCAAACGCGCACCGCCCGGCAACACGCGGCAATTAGAGTATAAAAATTGAAATTTTTTCAACACTTGGCAACGCCATATCAAAAGCGAGCACAAAATAAATTTTACAAGCAATTTGCAACATATACATAATATATGACAATATATGGCATGGCAATTGTTGAGCGGCGAAAAAAGCAGAGACAAACTTTTTCACGCACTTTTCATGCCACACTGAGGCGGAACGCAATTGTTGTAATTATTATTGTTGTATGATTATAATAGTCGTTATATTCGGTGCTGTTGCTGTTGCTGTTGTGCCCATGCTACAACTCGGGCAGCTAAAACCACGCACTTAAATCATCCACATCCTTAATGTGTCCTCGCAGCCAGCAAACTCACACACACACACGCAGCCTCACAGCTGCGCAAACATAGCGCCAAGGTAGTAGCAGCAGCAGCGGCAGCGATTCAACTTCCCGCAGCAAAGTCCAGCAGCAATAACTGTTAAAGTGACAGTCATAAAAACTACCATCAACCACAATAATGGGCGATGGGCGACGCCGACGGAACTGCGCTGTGTCCTTGCGTATTTATTGGCCATCAGCTATACAATATATTATGTAAGTAGGCACCAGAGTATGTGCGCAACCTTGTAGTGGTTGCTGTTTGTAACGTTTTTGTTGTTGCTGCTGTTGCTCTTTTGACTTTTAGCCGTTTAAATGGCTGTGCGGCGGTTGCTATCTATCAACTTCAGGCATCATCAAGCAGAAAATCATACGTAATATTTTTTACGACGCGCTGCGGTAAGTGAAATACGTACAACAACAATAGCGACACTGTTGTATTTGCTGTGGCATACGTGGCAATTTTTTAGTGTTGAAAGAAAATTGGCTCTTTGACTCGAAAGCGCTATTGAAAGATTTTTAATTTCTTTAAATTTTAGATTTGTTGCGTGACAATGTGGTTTTGTATATAAGACAATAGTGATTATTTTTTTTAGTTTTACTTCAAAGATCAAAAATGTTTAACTTCAAATGCTGGTATATTTCTACTTAAACTCATCACTTTTCCTATACCACTTAATAATATTGTCCTCAAAACTGGTTAAGTTAGGTCAGATCAGTCTGACAGGTTAAAGAGCCATACATTCGTAGACCTGATTTGTTGCTCTGCGATACCAGTTGGATTTCCATTACGAATTCCATGAGGAGGTCATCCTTTAGGATGCCCGCACTTGACGCGAACTTCAACGGAATCTGTGACCGCACTTTTCCAGTGTCTCATAATGAGGAACCCCCATATGTTTGAAGCGTAGTCTTTCCTATGTGAAGGAGGTATACAAGAGATGCTCAATTATTTCCCTGATTCCTCGTTATTATTATTTCGAACTGTCACCCTCATTTTGTAGGCGGATGCCGTCACCAAATTGTGGCCAGTTCCTATAATGTTCCTACAGTTCCTTCTATCAAGTGCCAGTAGGAACTTTGTCTATTTCCGAGCTCTCAATTTAAACATGAATTTTGCTGTTCTGAACCCGTTTGGATCGTTCCATCGCGTTTTTTTGCTGTTTTGCACCCGGTTGGATCATTCCCTCGTGTTTTGATTTTTCTTGTCATGCTTTTGTCCAGATCGTCGTATAGACAACGCAAGGGTTTTCAAAAGGACTTCACGTTTTTGGATGACAGCCATACAGCACACTTGGTGAACTCAGCCACTATCTCACTTTTACCAATAGCACAAAACTCTGCTTGAAATATATTGCAGTGGTTCCACTGACCTCTTGGCAATATATCCCCACAGTCCCTCTGTCCTCCTTTCAAATCAGCTGACAATTGCAGTAGACTCTTCAATTAAAAATCTAATCAAATTAAAAGGTTACCTGTACATAGTGCAAAAATCAGCTCCTGACTTCGGTCCTAGATAATTTCGTCTATCTTTCAAACAGCATTAACACTAATAACAAGGTCCGAAAGTGAAAAGCTATGTCCAGATTTATGAGGTAGAGGCATGGACGATGACAACATCTGATGAATCGGCGTTACGAATTTTCGTGAGAAGGCGCATTGGCAACGGCGATTATCGCATTCGATGGAATTAATAGCTGTACGAAATTTGTGACCCTGAGCAACTTCTGGACACCGCTTTGTCATACTAACAAGGTCTTTCGACCAAGTACTCGCCTTTGTTATTATATTGCGGATTGACCTTAAGATCAATCGTTTTCAATTTTTCATAAACCAAGTGAGTATCATTAGAAGTATAGAAGCCGAATGGAAGCATTCAATAAGTTTCGAAAAGATAAAATTTTATCAACTGTGACTTCATAAAAATAATTGTAGTGATCTCTTTCACTCATAAAATATTATATTGTCGATTACTTTTGAAATTATATTGATTTTATTGACTCTCTCTGCTTAGCGCTTCTCTTATTTTCAAACCACTGGCAAATATTTGCACTTCGAGTAGCAATTTTGTGCTCGTTAAAAGCTCATAGCTCATAATTTATGCATTTTCATTTACCACAACTTATCGCACTAGCTACAAGAGTGTAATTTTTCCCCACCATAACTATTTACTGCCCTCCTTCAACCAAAAACATGACAGTGATTTGCCGTTTCAAAAAATATGGCGAAAAAATAAAACACTTCACAACCAACAAGTGCCCACTTCTACAGAGATCGGCTATTGTAAATGAACTAAAAAAATATAAGTTCCTGCCACGCGACACTCTATTATCATTGTAGTAATATGGAAAATACAAAAAGTCAACAACAACAATGACAAACAAGAACACAAATTCGACTATCTGCAGCCGGCCTAACGGCCCATTTACAACAAATTGTAATGATACCCTCAAGTGTAGTGAAGTGCAGAGAATTGCTGCGCCTCATTTTAAAATAATCACCGACTTTCCGGCCGCTCACTCGCTTGTCGCTTTCTGCTGCCTCACTGTCATATGAATGGCACACACTAACCCGCACAACCGCACAGTGAGCGGACGAGTTCGTCGGTGGATTCACGTTAGTGTCCTGCTCACCGTTTGTCGTCGGTTTGGCACGGAAAGGCAAATTTTTACTTCCTATTCGCCCGCAATAAAGTCATGTGCTTTTAGAAGGTTTGTGAGCCGTCGCTTTAGAGCGTTATACATTGACACGCCACCGTCCGTAGCGTGGGCCGTAGAGTTTAGGTTATGTTGAATCACCGGAAACCCATTAATGGAAGTCACAACTATTGATTATGTCGCGCACAGCGGTGGCAACGACGCTGAGTAAACGAGCCGAGCCAATCGCCAGCTATACATTGGCGGCATAAATTGGACGACGGCCGGGCCAACAGCCAAATGCACAACTCATCAAGTCGTGTTTGTTGTGGCCAGGAGCGCAGGCTTTCAAAGGGTCAGTGAAATATTCAGTCAGCCGTTGATTTTCACATTTCGTACGGCGCGGCGTGTGCTCGTGTATGTGCTGTGACAATCATATCTTTAGTGCTACTGCCAGCCGCGACTCCTACCTTCACCCGCACACAGCTCTACATCTTTTATGATAGTCACCAATTTTATTATAATTTTGCATGCCATTGAGTTCGACGTGGGCGAATGTGTATGTGTGTCGTTGGTAAACGGTTGTCTTTTGTGTGTACATATATTTTCGACTATGTGTCCTATTGGAATTTGTTGCGGAAATGATTTAAATGATTTACAGCATTATCTATAAACACATAAGAACGTGCATTCTTAAGAAATTTGGTGTTGCACAAGTAAAATCATCATCAGTAAGATCTCTATCGCCATCTTTTCTTCTACTTCCCTCTACTTTTTTATCGCCACTTTTCTCTTTACCTTTATGTAACTTAATTTCTACAACCACTTTTATCTCCTCCTGTATTATATACTCTTGTTATATAATTTCTATTTTCGTCAAATTCTTGTTAGGAAAGCTTGAATCTGTGAAGGGTATTGCAGTCGAAGTCAGCATTTCATCTTATACTCTACCTCTCTTTCTCTTGCTCTCTCTTAATTTCCAATTTTCTCGTAACCTTAACCTCCCTACTGGGCACATTCTCCACTTTATCTCTATTTAAAACAATTATATACACACATTCATGCAAACACTCATACCTTTTATACTTCCCATTGTAGTTTGACCTTTTAAAAATAAATTTGCATTCAAAAGCATAACGATTCTTCTTTGACTCGCTGTTTGTGGCCATAAATTGAAATTCAATTTAATTGGCCGTGGAGGCAATTTTTTTACGCTCCAATGGCACGGGAATATAGTAAGAGAGTGTGAGAAAGAGGGGTAAGGGTGGAAAAAATTGTGAAAAAGACATGTGTATATTTACAATAGTTCACTGAATATAAAAAATTATATTACTAAAGAAAACTAAAAGGTACTCTAAATAAAAAAAAAAATAAAAAACACGAAAAACTAAAATTAAAATAAATAATAAAAGATTGAATCATTTAAAAGAAACAGTTACAATTTATTCATTATATAGTATTTTATTTTTCCAAATATTGCATGAAATTTCAAAAATAAAATAACATTTATAGAAACAAATAAACATAAAAATTTTGATTTGGGAGCATATATTATACCGAAATATTATAACGAGTTAAAAAATATAATAACACTAGTATCTCAAAAAAAAAACAAAAACAATTTAAGGAAATTGTGAACAATTAAAAAAAAATTAATTAGTAAATCAAAATAGTTTCAAATTTTTCTTTGAATTTTATTTAAAAAAAAAATTGAAAATAATTTTTTATTTTATTTTTATTTGCCCAAAATTATTCAAGTTTCGTTTCAAATTACTTTTCCAAAAATTTGAAATTTTGAAAAGTTTTTTGAAATGCTTTTGCAAAATTAATTTAACATTTCGTTTCAAATTAATTTTGAAATATTTTTTTTGAAAAAAATTAATTCCAGGTTTCGTTTCAAATTTATTTTGCAAATATTTTATTTTTTTTTTTTTAATTTTTGGAAAAAACTTTTTCGAAATTAATTCAAGTTTTCGTTTCAAACATTTGGTTTTAATTTTTTATCTTTTTTTATTTTTGTTAAAAATTTTTAACGAAATCACTCACATAAAAAATATTGACGAAAGAAATTCTTTGAAAAACTTTGAACCCAGACATAACCTCAAATATACCAAAAATCCTTTAAAACCTTTCATTACTCACATGCAATTAATTGCCGAGGCTTTCAACCATTATGAAATTGACTGGCGAACGAAAACAAAAATAAAAAAAAACTAAATATCAAAAAATAAAATTAACTCGGCCTAAAAGTCGCACGGAAGTGCAAAATAAAGCGCATTCAAGCCCGAATAGTGGCGAGATAAATTGATGCAGATAGCAGTGGAAATGCATGCAAACAGTGAGACAGTAACGGCGGCAAGCCCGAACAAGCCGGCAACGACAGGCGCTTGCCACATGGTGGCGCGAACAAGCACAATTCGCTATAGGCAATACAAAAACGTCAAAAGCAACAACAAACGCGAAAACGAATCGCGCCGCTGGTAGGGCTTTGTGCGAAATCAATTTAATGTTGAATTGGTGCCAAGAATCTGATTTTCTAATGCTATGGCGCGACGCGCCGCAGCTCAACGCCTCACCACGCTTGCGTTCGCGTTGAACCCCATACGAGCTGCATGCGCTGAAAAAACACCATTACATGCAACATGCAACATATTTCACACACACAGTTACTTACAAACAAGTGTAATGACACAGCAGCCGCAACGATTGTGCGGAGCAGGAGTGTTTTGTGCGGGTGACAGCGCGCAGCAGCGGCGTCCAACCGGCTGTTGCTATCACAACGCGGAAATGGTGAATGCGGAAATGCGCGGACACAGGCAAACACACACAAGCGCACCAACACATTGCAGTGCACATGTGTGAAGGCTTTAGGCAATTCAACCATGCCACGCGCTCATTTTCACTACACAAATTCGTTCAATCGCCTATGCAACGCCAAATGGTGGCGGACACCCAACTGCAACTTGTACTACCAGCCATGCTGCAGCAAGCACACACACATGTATGTGATTGTATGCACCACTAACTGAATGCTTGTCGCGCTGATTGCCACTGGACGCCATTGACTTTAAAGCCGGCAACCGTTAGAATGGTAATGAATGGCGTCGCATGCCACATGGCAAGGCAACGAAGCATTTGTATGAGGTCTCCACTATTGACTCCATTAAGCGCCAAAGCTAGCTAACGAATGATGAGCTAACCTAACGGTAATCTTAAGGCAAAGAATGATACACTTTTGTGGCATGTAAAGCGTCTATGGAGCGTTTAGCGGATTACGTGCGGCATGGCGTAAGTACGGTGTTAATAGTGTGGAAATTGCGGCACAAACGATGAGCGGCTTACCAACGAGAATGCTTAAAATAAAATTAGTGATTTGAATGTGAATTTGACTATGCTGCCGTTTAGTGAAGAATATTTCAAAGGCGGTATAGTGAGCTGTAGCGTATTTTGTAGGTAGCATGAAAAGGAGGCAGCTTAGTTG
Source organism: Bactrocera dorsalis (assembly GCF_023373825.1). Lineage (NCBI taxonomy): Eukaryota > Metazoa > Arthropoda > Insecta > Diptera > Tephritidae > Bactrocera > Bactrocera dorsalis. The sequence goes on along the minus strand of NC_064307.1, from coordinate 70,710,336 downwards.
TATAGCTAATAGCTTTGCAATCTGAAATGAATTTAGAGACTCGCAGTATCTACTTATATTTGCTTTACATGAAGCGAAAAAATAATAGGAAAATTGTTGCGAATCAATTACAAAGTGCATATTAGACTCCAAGAAAGCTATAAAAATGATAGAAAGAAATAGACTAGACTCCATTTCTGGAGCTGGACGAACGTTGGCTACTAGAAGTTGTAGAATCGATTCATCTTCTTAGCCTAGCTTTAGATTTGACTTCGTTATCGTGAAACTTTCGTATTTTTGGTTTTAAATCCCACAATTATGCCGAATTTAGATGGCAATGATCTTAAGAGTATTAATATGTTTACCCGAAAAATCGACAAAGTTATCTGGCCCCCTCTCACGAGGTGAGGAATAGTCAACAAGGCTTCTTTCGAGAAATGGGACACAATTCTGTTTCAAGGACTTCACCAAATACCTTGGCGTAGTCTTGTACAGTAAACTGCTTTGGAAGCACAATGTGTATAAAAAAGAAGAAATGGTCCGCAATGGTCTTGGGCCTGTATTTGATCCGCTGAGCTTTCGAGCGCCGTGGGGTAAGGCTGCCGTTAGTAGGTATTCACGTTAAATATACCGGACGTTGTCCATAAGGCATGTTTTTAAGCTGCCGGACCACTGCAGAGCCGGACTCAAGCTGAGATCTTGGCTATTTTCAAAGGCGAAAAGCTAGCAGACAACTCCGGAGTCAAAATCAGTAAGTCAAAAGTGATCGACTCAGCATGGACAGCCAAGCAGCACTCACAACTTTAACAAGAGTTTAACTTTCGCATATACACCAAAAGTGTCTCGGAAAGCAGGGTAGCTGTGCAGAGTTCTGACTAATATGATGATCTAAGCGACTTTACCTCTACTGGGTACCAGTTCACAGACTCTAAGGAAATGGCAAGTTCCAGCCACCAGGAAAACAATAGAGTATCTCTTGTGCATTTGTCTTGCATTGGAAAGGCTATACTTTAACATTTGAAGACCACACGGTATGAGGCACTGTAATACGTATATCAGACCCTCAAAGAAGGATCTTCAGTGAGACCACGGCTTCTGTTGAAATTTGCATCAATCGCAGGCATCATTAAGAATGGCTACTCCTCATGTACTTCGTAACATAACTCTGTCATCGCTCTGGTCTATACGTGGTACCATAACCCATCAGACTAACCTAATCTCACCTACTCGTAGCCCTTCAACTTATAACCTCACTTTTCAAATATATTCTAACTTATTTTCCAACTTTCTGTACCATTTTACTTTAAAATTTCAAATAAACTTTGCTATTCACTCTTTGCCTCCACCTGAGTTCAGCATTTCCGTTCAGCGTTCTAAACTGCTTTATATACTACCACATAAGAGTTTGTATGTATTTGTCTGTATATGTGATTTTGAAAAAGATTCACCACTTCAGTATGTCCAGCATAATCAATTTCATTTCCTCACTAATTAATTAAATTCAGAAAAAGTATGCATTGCCGCAAACAAAACTCGCTTTCATTCCGACTCACACAACCAGACACATATACATACATGAATGAATATTTGTATGCCCCTTGTATGCATAACTCAACTTCGATAGAGAGCTGGGCTGCACACGCCGCTGCCAACGTTTGCATTTAGTTGCAAACGCTACTTCCAGTTCGTGGAAAATGTCCGGCGCGCTCAGCTTCTGCGGCAATTGCTCATTGGCAGTGGCTTAATGCTGCCGCCTGGTTTACTTCCTCTCGTCGCCCCCCTGTAGAAGCAGTCATTTGGCAGGCTAAATAATTATTTCTGTGTGTGTGTGTGTTTGTGTTGGTATATATATGCAGCGCTTAACTTCATTTGCTTGGACAATTTCTGCCTGCCACCATCAACACTTGACTGGCCTCGTTGCCTGTCGCTTTTCAATGCAAACTTTTGTTCCGCTGCAGGCGCATTTAGTTGCTGATTTTTAGAATTTCTATTTTTTATAGTTTATTGTATGCTTTTTGTACTTTTTCTTTGCTTTCCAGCGTCTGCATTTGCTGTTCTACATTTCCAGTTTTCTCTTTTCTACGCCGGATTTTGGTGTGTTTTTTTTGTTGTTGTTGCCGGTTGCCCGCAAATTGTTAGATTCGTGTTTTATTTACTCGCCATTCTATTTACTATCCGCTTGGCTTTTTTGGCTTTGTTTTGCTTTTTTATGCTGCTTTTTTTTCTTTTTATTTTTCTAATTTTATTATAGACTTTTTTCTTCATTTTCGTTTTATTATAGCCTTTTTTGCTTCATTTTCGCTTTTTTCGCACTATGTACTCCTTGTGCATTCTGTGTTATTTTTCTTGCCATTATTTTTATGCTGAGATTTTATCGAAAAACACTTTCATTAAAATTACTCCAATTTTCCTTGATTCCTCCTGCCCGCCGCTGTTTCTTTCTGTTTTTTTTTTTTATTGGTAGTTGTGTGGCATATTACGCTTGTTGTTCTTGTTGTTGTATTGGACATTTTTCCGACAACGCTTTCCGCCGGCATGCCATTGCAGGCGCGTGTATATTTTATTTCTACCGTTATTCACTATCTCAACGTAGCATCTTCATGCCGCTCACTGGCCGCGTTGCTTTTTTGGCTATTTTCCTCACAGCCACATGACATTGGCGGTGGCTAAATGGTGTGTGTGTGTGTTGGTAGCATCAAACTTTGGGCTCTGCTGAATTGCAAAAGTCTGCCTTTGCCTTGCTTGACTTCGGTTTCAGTGCCCCTGTGGGTTTTGTCGTAATTCTATCAACACATAAAAGTTTATTAAGTTCGATACGGACCCTGTAGGAAAGGCTCTGCCATACTTTAGTGCATGCAATGTAACTCTAGATCTTATTTTAAGAATTTTTGATAAATATTTTGAAATGAAAGATGCAATAAATCCAGTTTTTGAAGCAGTTGGGAAACTCTTACGTTGAAAGTAGACTAAATGTAGACAGTTTTGCTATTATTTTAGGTCCATAATCAAGTAAGAGAAAACATATAGGAAAACGACTTAGCTCACATCAGTTTTAGTGAAATAACTAGCAGTTTCCGGTCGTTTGCTTAGATAAATCTCTGTACTTCTCACACGGTTCATCTCTTTCGATAATCCGACTCCAACTTCGAGACCCAAAACGGACCCAACAGTTCTTCTTACAATTGATAATCCGACTTCGACTTCGACTCCGAATTCGAGACCCAAAACGGACTCATTAGGACTAGTTGTCAGATTTAGTCTTTATTTTTAAGTACGAGGAAGACGACGATGTAGGTTTCGGCCTCTTCGACTAAACATCTCAACACTAATGAAGAGACCCCCAAAAACCGACTTCCTCAAGGAGAATGACGACGATATGGGTTTTGGCCTCTTCGACTAAAAATCTCAACACTAATTGAGACCCCCGAGAGCCGACTGCCTCATCGTAACCTAACCTAACTCTAAGGATAGACATGGTAAGTATCCAATATTTCCTACCGACTTCCTCGTCACCTATAGTAAGTACTACCAACTTCCAAAACCGCCTGTAGACCAAAATATATGTGAATATATTATAGATATATTTATAGTCTTACAATCACACTTGCCATTCCCATGGCACCTTAGTTTACTCAGCTCATTTACGCCGTACAGCAGCCAACTTTAAGCGCCTACGCACACATACACCTATACTGACACATATGCCAGCGAATGCCATCAAGTTTGCCGCACCTCATTCGTTTTAACAACCGAAGCAGTAAAAATGTCTTCAGGCCTTTTTTATTACATTCAACTCATCATCTCATCAACATCATCCACAAAAAACTGCCATACGAGTGTATAAACAAAAACAACAACGACGAAAAACTATAATTTTTCAGCATTTTCATTTGTTTTCTTGTTTTTTGTTTGCCTGGTTTTGCTTTGCGCTGTTGTCCTTTAATTTGGTTTTGCTGCACACGCCTGACTAACTTGCTTAAAGCATCCATCGTGGCGGCAGTGTAGCTTGTTTGGAGTTTTTGGGCGTTTCACTGCCAGATTGCTTGAAATTGAACGTTTTTCTGCTGTGACAGTACAATCAAAAGGTGGTACAAATAATTGAACTGACACGTGTCGCCCATGAAAGGGTGCATGCTTATACATATTTTGGATAGGAATTGATGGTAGAAGCAGTGATGGAAACAGGTTTAACGGAAAACAGGATTAAACGCTTTGCAAAATTTAAAGAGTTTGAAGATATATACGATGCTTCAGGGTAAACTGAATATTTTTCAAATGTGGCAGCATATATCATGTTATCAGTAACAAGATCTCTCTCTTATAGCTTTAAGACAAATACTTTTTCCATGTGAGTGAAGAGACTAATATCTCGTCCTGAACCTGATGCTTTCCTTTCTGATTTTAAGATTATGATATTACCATAGGTACCACGGAGAGGACATAATCTCGCATAATCGAAGAGGAAAAGCTTCATTCCGTCTTTCAGCGATTTATATAAGACGGATTTTTACATTTGAGAGCCTTACCTAATGGTCACTGAGTAGTGTGCAGAAGCATTTCAGAAGCGAATTTCTCACTCTAATGAAGTTCTTAGTTATAGTTTTTTGTGGTAATCACGTCTATTCCAGCTTAAAATTCTAGCTTTTACTTCATTATACCTGTTCTCAAGCAAATTAAGCCGCTTTAAACGATACTTAAGGCACTCAATCTAAACTCACTTAATATTATTCAACCTAACCTAAAAATACCTCAACTAACATAACCAAACTTTCTGATAAGCTCTTAACTTATACCTTTTGTAATTTAAATTACCCAATAAATGACAACATTTTCACGATATTTGCACAAATAACAACAACAATAATAATAAATTTGCGTAAATTGCTAATTTCATTGATTTTGTCTAACGATATGGCATATCTTTGAATAATTCATGCAATTTCCAATTTTCATAAATCATTTAACAAAATGGCAATAATATTAAATGATGTGATAAACTGCGCAACAACAACTACTTAGTATAATTATATGTATGAGCTGCAGCAATGAGTTGGCAAAGCCATGCGACACACACAGATATCTCTCACACAAACACACACACATATACGGCAAACAATTTGCAAAGCTTGTAAGACCTTTAATGCCGTGCTTTCTTCCAACGCCACCTTTATGTTTATGTTGGACAAGAATTTGCACTTTATTGCCACTGGCATGGTCATGGTAATAAGCTCTTTGCCATTTTATATGTGTGTATGCTGCCACAAAATATTGTCTGTTTGTTTGTGTGGCAAATTCCAGGCATAACAATTAACTCGTTCATAATATTAGCACTTTTTATGCTTGCTCTGCCCAGGTTGCAACAACAAATACATGTTGCTTCAGCTGCTTGCCGCCATTAAGCTGTTTGCGTGTCTTTAGCGCTTTGTGCTTGTTGTTGCCGCTGCTACTGCTGCTGCACGGCACATTTGTCCTTTTCGCCTATTAATTAAATTGTAAACCACAATGTTTTAATTATTTTGTAAGCCATAACTGTACATAGAGCGCATAGTAAATGAATGCCACTATGAAACTGTCAATACCTGCTTACAAATATGTGCACAAACACATACGCATACAAATTATTTGTAGTGTTGTACTGCGACTACTAACTGGTAACTGCCAAAATCTTCGACCAAAGTAAAGTAAACTCAGGCTTTACTGCTGCATTTAGCTCAACTTAAGTATTTATGGACAATATATTTGTGTGTGCTTGTAGTCTATCGCACCGAATTGTGGCCCACTTACACAATCGAAGCAATTATTCGACAAATATTGGCTGTGAACCAACACTTAAGCAGGCGAGGCACGCATACAGGCACATTGGGGTGTGTGCTATTTGCCAATTTTATTTTTTGTATTTTCGAAGCTTCCGTTTTTGAACTAAAAATATGATTCAAAGTAAATATTGGCTAGTCGAAAAAGTATTTTCGTTTTTTTTTTTAATAGATTTCGTTGCAGTGGTTTATATCCTTACCAATCACATTATTATTTATTATTATAAACATAAAAAATAAGTTAAAATTTGATTAGATATACGAAACAACTTTTTCGACTACCATAAGTTCTTTATTTTCATTTAAACCGAAATCATATTTTGCTTTCACTTATACATATATCACACTGAAAATTTTTTTTTGATATTTTTCATTTTAAAAGTATACCTAATACCTTAGGAATACCATATACTAATACAAAATTAAACGCTCTACAAAAAAGCTCTTAATAATTTTTTCCATAAAACCTTTGCTTTAAAAGTTATACGCAGTCAAACTTCCACATCAAACGACCTGAGCATTCATAGAAGTGAGTTCTACGTTACTCATACGACATGGTGTACTCTAAGCCTACAGTACATTTACTACATCTTCAGCAAGCGTTTGCAGAGAAATATAAGCTTGGTGTAAAAAACGAACACCCTAATATATACCTACCCGCATAGGCAAGCTAGCTCTCTACTGCTCATAAAGGTCCTTTACCTAAATTATTTGTTTATGTGTGTGTGCATCGCTTGATTGCTGCAAATTTCCTTAACTGTCATTATTAAAATAAAGCACATAACCAGCACAGCCCAATAAACAGACACGCATATATACATACTAGACACTACACTTAAATATGTTGGTACTCAAATATGCTCTCTATAATATTCTCTTTACCTTAACACTAATACAAGCTGTGTGTATAGTGTCGTCAACAATACAAAGTATGTATGGCCAATACCAATTTGGCTACATTATTTGCTACCAAATTGCAATTACTTTACATTCAGCACACACGCACACATATACATATATACAGTTATGCACATAGTACAAACACTAAGACAATTTGCTTATATTAAATATGTAACATTGCTATTAAACTTAGTAAACACATTGCCGTGGTATCATTGTTCTTCTGTAGACATTCTCCGGCGCATGTATATGTGTATGTGTGCATGTGTCGACGCAACATATTTATGTGTTTGTATGCTTTAGATTACAAGTAAATTAAGTGCGTCATGTGTTGTAATACTGACATTTTCCGAATAACTATCAAGTGAGGAATTTGCGCAAATTATTACGGTGCACAGTGGGACGAATTTTAAGAGAAAGGATTATATCACCAATGGAAGCTTCAGGCCAGAAGCGTGATAAGATCTCTTTTTACGGTTAAGGTTAGGGTTCAGGTTAAGGTTAAGTTTAAGGTTAAGGTTAAGGTGAAGGTTAATGTTAAGTTTGAGGTTAAGGTTGAGGTTAGGGTTAATGATTCACAAATTGCCACAAACTGAGTCAAAAATTATAAAGAAATTTCTTTGTTTTCTCAAAATCTTCAGCAATGACAACTAAATGCCGTAAACAACAAAGCAAATTTGATTGCAAACAACGAAAACTTGATTCGTGGCATAAAATTATATCTAAGGAATAGCTGTACCGTCAGTCTCGATGCTTTAAACATCAAAGATGCAAATCAATTCGGCTAATTTCTGTGCGGTATCATAATCTACGAACAGTCAATTAACGTTAAATAATTAATTGCCTGCACAAATGACTTAAAACACACAACACACATACAAATACACCTTCGATTACTGCTAACACAGAAAATCGATTAGTCATTACGTGATATACAAATATACATATAATACAATACAACAACAATTATTGCTTATTGCAAAGCCTAGTGCATTGTTCAAATTAAATAATGTGGATATTAGTACATTTCTTGGCATTTGCTTGCTCCTATTTTTCTCATGTCAAAACCATTTCCATGTTGAAATGGAAATTGGTCATCAACAACAGCAGCGGAGTCAGCGAGAGCAGCAGAGCCGGCCAGAGAAAGCAGCAAAGGCAAATTAAGTATTGGAAGGATGTCATTAGCAGCAAGGACATTTTGAGGCGAACCAGCCTTGACTGTTGAAATAGCTGTATACTGGCTTGCAAACTGATATAAGTTAGCATATACATATATAATGTAAATATGTATATCTAATTTTCTATAAAGGCTCAGCATTTCGTTAGAATTTCACATTTCCAAGCAATTACTGCGAGTTTTGATATGAATATCCACTTACAAAATAATCAACATTCACATTAGCAGCTGCATCATCGTTATTACACTTATGTGGTTATATAAGCTACGAGTAACCACAGGCTACTTTGCTTCTTCTACAGGAATTTTTGAAGTTCACTCCTTCTTCTAAACGCTACTCTTCTTCAATGTTTTTTTTTTGCCACTATAACTGTACTCTACTCTTATGCACATTTGCATACGCATTTGCATTTGCCATTAACAAACGTCATTTGCCCATCAATGAGCAAACAAAAGCGTTCAGCTACAGCAGTGCAAGCCGAGCGTAATATTGACTGAGGTTGTGCGATTGCTTGTGTGCAACAACAAAATAACCAGTATTATTGTTTATAGGTGTATAAGTAAATGCGCGTGTGTGTTCAACGCTCATTTGTTATATGTCATTTGAGAGATGTTGGTGTTGGCAGACGTGGCAGCACTTCAGAAGCAACAGCTCAGATGAGATGAGTTGCATACACTGTTACATGTGGGAGGTGTATATGTGTAATGATTTGGGGGCGTGTCCCTGTCCGCTTATTTAATTGTCTACGTAATTGGTTTCCCAATAAGCAAATAAAAAAATTTGATAGTTATAGCGTCAAGTAAAAAATTTTCCATACAAGGACTTGATTCCAAACGTTCAGTTTGTATGTGAACTATATGCTATAATATTTCGATAGCGGCGATTCTTTGTGAGGAAATGAAAAGTGAAAGTGAAAACACAGATGGAAAATCCTGTCATGCTAATCATTTATATATATATATAAAGTAAACGGTATCCAAAGCCGATTACATCCATCTAAGAATATAATATATAAGAATATCTTAATTATTACTTAAGTTACAACTTGCACTTACGAACAGATAGACAGTACTCCGGATTTCACCTTCATCATTTATATACTTATATAAACCGATACATATCTTGCCTAGTTTAACTCTTCTCACCATCTTCTTCATTTATATATATATATATATAAACCTATACTAATCTTGCCTAGTTTTAGGTGATGCAAATATGTTATTTTTTGAAAATATAAAAATATTTAAATCGTCAGCTGAAATAACAACATAACATCAAAAAAATCGAAAATGAGTTTTTTATTGCTAACGATTCACTACTTCATTATATATATGTATATAGTATTGTAAAATTTTAAGTTGTTTCAATATGTGTGGTGGAAACCATATTTTATAGCTTTTTCTTTCGCCCAAAAAAAAAATTAAATTAATTACCTATCAACTACTTTTCCCATAGAAAAGCTCAATATATTAAACCCAATTATTTCCAACTCCAACTACCTTACTTCCCCCTTGTTGCTGCCACTACTGTCAAAACATCATAACGAAATCATGTGTAATGAAGTTTTTCACTAACAGAGAATGGAAATAGTCAGCCATTGACAAACGCATACACACACACAGCTAACACATGCCACTAGGTATTTGCGTGTAACAACACATCAACTCCATATATGTTTGCCAGTACTCTTGTTCACCGCAAACACAACAATTTGCAATTTGCTAACGATGCAAGCATTAGCAGAAGACACAAGTGCACCCACACAGCGCTACGAACGCAAACCAACAGCACCCACATACGTACACGTATATGCTTACGATATCACCATCATCTCCGGCTTAGCCACTCAATCGCACTGTTGGCCTATCTACTTACCAACCACCGCAGCAGCAACCGCACAACAGCGTGCTTACAATCGTTGTTGCCTTTGCAATCGCATGCCTGTAACTTTTATACCCCCTACAGACTGCCTGCGCCAGCTGCGTTCAGTTGCTGCGCGCCCTTTGCGCTCGCTTACTCATCAATCTCATTCTTATTATTTGCAAACATTATCGCACTGTCGATATTGCTTTGCTTTGCTTATTTGTTTTTGCAATTGCCACAAATGACACACACACACACTTATACTAGCACAGCGCTTTGCATATATACACACACATTGTCGATGCTTGAAAGCATAAATACTGGCTACTCGTCGGCTGCTCATCATCAACTCGATAGCCAAATAGAATTCACACAACAGCATAACTTCGCACACACACAAACATATGTATACTCACACACAAGCGCAGCAACCATTGACAACCGCAAATAATGATTACATTTCCTTTTGTTTGCTTCCGCCAACCAACTCCGGCACATGTTGCCACATGGCGTCTATTTTGCTTTTTGACCGAGCATCAAGCGTATTCGTGCATGTCCGAGTGTTTATTAAAAACAAAAGCTTGAACAACAACAAAAATGGCGGGCAGTTATGGAAAAAAAGGTGCAGCGTCGCAATTGCAGCTTGTCGTCGTGCTTTGTTTAGCTTCGTTTATTAATAGCATTTGGCATTTTGCAATTTTCCACTCACAATTCTTTGTGGCATTGGCGACGGCAAAATATTTTTGCATATCCTGTTATTGTCATTGTCATTGTCATCGTTAGCTTCTTAGTTAGTGCGACGTGCTTATTTGGCAAAAGCTGACTTTTAGCCATATCTATACACACGCACACATATTACATATATACAATCACAATTATATTTATGCATTTATGTCGTTGTTGTTGTCATACATATGCATAAATATCCTTTTTCCAATTTGCGAATTCTAATTTAGCGCTCATAAAATCTCAAATCACATATGTGATTGTGTGTGTGTACTTGACGCTGTAAGCTATCAGATTTGCGCATAAATTACGTAGACTTGAGAGATTTTTAAGATATTTGGTATTTTTTATGATTTTAGATAATTTTTGGTTGGGAAACTACTTTTCTTTCTTTCTTGCGTTCAAATGCCATTACGAGTAGACAATTCAAAATTTATTACAATCAGCAAAATACCGTCTACTTAACCCTCTCTGAGACCGAGGTGATCTCTTCTCAGGAAAATTTTAGTATTATAATTTTATAATGAAAAAAATAATCTAAATTAATACGTGAAGTCTTACTTTAGCCTTTGTAAAATCAAAAGACTCATCAGTGGCACTTAGAAAGATCGTAAACACACGGCGGATTACCTCAAATGCATTTTCTAGGAAGGCTATCACCTGGCAATACCAAATACCAATAGTTACTATATGACTGAAACACTGAATAGACACTTTCAGAGTAAATTGCAACACAGTTTTTTATTCTACAATATTATCATCCTTCTGATCTGATCAAAAATTACCCGTACTGACAAAAAAACTACAAAAGCGGACAAATATATCCAAAATTCAACTTCGATTTTCGGAGCAAGCAATTTTTATATTTCTTCCAATAGGTATGGAGTTGTTATCATTCGTTATCATAAATTATTAAAATTTCGATACCACAGGACTTTAACGAAATTCGATTTTACGATACCGTCACAGAAAACTTTAAGAAAAATATACTTCCGGCAGCGCATCATCCAATCAATTATAAGTTGTGATGCTTTTCAAATATTTCAATTATACATATGATAAAAGTATTTCATAAACCAGTTAAGAATTACAGACAAATTTCTTGTTTAAAGAAAACGATGCTCATTGTGCATTTTCTGCGTTAGGAGCTATGTTATAATGATAAAATTTGTTGCGATGAGTAATTTAGAGGAAGAAAGAGAGAAGTACATGGAAGTCTGAGAAAAGCTTTTCAAAAAATTGGGTGTTAGTCTCATTACTAACCTTCTATATGTGATATTTATTTGCTGGAAAGTTTTCCATAAATAGAAAATGTATTGCAAATCCACTTTGCTTATTAAATATTTGTATTTGTTTTGAATATTCACACTACATTATCTAAAAACTGTTTCAAAAAACTAAAATTAACTAAACAAAACCTCAACGGCAAAAAGCGAAACATTAACACATTCAAACACACTCAAACGCGCTTAACCCCATTACGGCCAACACTCAGCACCTCTAATACCAACAGAATGCGCACACACATACTTAACTTCCTGTCCATCATATTCCCTCGCCGCTGGCAATGCAACTAACTAATATAGTGCAACAGTGGTAATAACAACAATACGAGTAACAACAACAACATTTTGAATTATGCGCGCCAAGAGAATATACACGATTTACCGTTAGTCAGCAGTTTGAGCGTGAACGCTCATTGAAAACCACTACATAACTGCGGCTGGGTGTGTGTGTGACGGTATGCGGTATTGCTGTTTGTGTGCGTGCCGTTGAGGCGATGAGCCGTTTTGTTGCCAATCTCAATTGTATTTAACGAAAATTATTTCAACAACATAACACATTGTCTGTGTTGTTGTTATTGTTGTGGCGTTTTGTTGTAACACTCGTATTATTGCATTTACTGTGATTATTCGTGTTGCAGTGAGTTGTTGTTTTTTGTTTTTGTTTCTGTTTTGTTTTTTTCACTTTTTCCATTGCAACTTGTTTTAGTAATTCGTTTTGCTCACAGTTAACTGTTTATTACAGCAGCTACATGTGGTTGTTGTTGTTGCATTTATTGTTGGCATTTGGCCTCAACACTCATTTGTGCCAACTTTCGTTAACCAATCGCAACGGCAAAGTTACAAGAGTTATTACCGAACATGCGATTTTACAATAGCAAAAGCAACAAAATAAACAGAAAACAAAAGCAGTGCTGCCAACTAGCACTTGCACACACAAACACATATAGAGACTAGTATAAGCAAACACATTCTCTCTCGTGCCACAAATAATATCAACTTCATAGGCAGCAACAGGAACTCCGCCAGCAGCAAAAAGAAACCTAGTTATGTGGCAACAATGGCTATGGCTTGGCACGCCTTTGGCTGTCTACAGTCTACCACCATATATCTAGATACATGTGTTCAGCTTTTGTTTTAAGCTGTCTAACTGTTGGAATATAACAATTAGAAGGATGAAGTAAAAGCCAAGCTAGTACAAAGGCGTTCTCGAGGCTTACATAACAATACAAATATTATATATGGCGAATATTTTATAAATGAGTACAAAGGTAAATTACATGTATAAATCTGTAGACGTGTATAGAGAAGAGGTTTAGTAGAAGAGGAGGATGCTACCTCTATCTATACCGACAGGTTTAAAAGAAGCGGCAGAGTAGGGGCGGACATATACTCCAATAATATTGACATCACCTTTTTTATCAGTCTATCAACCGCGGCCAGCGGAAGTACTAGGTTAGGATAAGACCTGTGGAGCTCTGTTGAGGATACAGGAGCCAAGCATATATGGTAAACGGGTACCCAGGTTGCTGACATCACAGATTAATTCCACCATAGTCAACAACAGTAGGAAGGCTTTAAGCTCACTGATAGGTCAACTACATTTGTCCATAATTTGAGCTTCCGATCACAGAAGACTAGATAGATAAGTAGAGTGGCTGTCTCACAATCCAACTTGGTCTTTGTAAAGCTCTTTGTGATTCATAAGAACATTTTCTACAACAAAAAGACAGACGAGTTGCCGAAGCTATCAGCCTCTTTAGACAAGTCCGAGGCGGAGTCAATAACATGCCCGCTGCGAACAAATGAAAGCTATTTATGCCTTGTCAACACATAGCTTAGAGCAGATGGAGCTCAATGACAAGCCAGATATGTTCCTAGGATAGAAAACCAAATTTTCTGCTAAAAAGTGTCATATTGACAAAAAGCCAAGCCATTATTCTCACATTAATACAGCTCTAGAACATGCTAGAGCACAAAACGTCAATGGAAATCCAATAAGACATGTGAGCGGGTTAAGAGTGCCTTTTCTAACTAGCTCCTCATCTTTCCAGTTGCCAGCGTTACCGCTATGATGACCAGGCACCCAATAGCTCTGACAATGAAGTAGCTTGCTGCTATTTTTAGTGCGGATAGACTCTCCTTGACTATTTTTGAGTGGTCTGCTAACATAAAACTAATACTCAAGGAGAGCCTATTACAAAAAAACCATCCCCTCCCCCTAATTTTTCAGAAATGCCGGCATGTCCTATTTAGGACCCTTTCATGTAGCCAGCATCCGATAACCTAAAGTAAAAATTCATGAAGAGCTCTTTACAAAAAAACTAACCTCACCTCCAAAATTTTCCCCTAGCTTCGGCCCATCCGTGAAAGCTTACTATGCTTCTTTTCGCTGCCAACTCCTCCCCATCAACATCTTCTTCGTCAGTATGTAAGGAAAGAAAAAGCCGCACCTGCAACGTAGTGATCCAAGTTTTCAGAAATATCGGCGTGCCCCATCTTGGACTCTTTCATATACCAAGCTTCCTTGATCCTTCGAGCGCACTTCGCAGTAAAACACTTTGACAATGTCCAAGTTGCCGGTTGAGAATTACAGAGAAATTCGAATGAAGCTATTAGAATTATATTATTTGAGGTTAGTTTTAGACTAAAAAATCTCATATTTGAAAGTAATTAAAATTGCCAAAAATCATTAATGAAGTTGTAACATAGAAAGAAATCGTAATGCCAGCACCTCACATTACCCAGCTGACCTCTCCCACACTACCTTCACCAATCAAACTCGGCGCGCAACTTCGCCTGCAAAGCTCGTTAATGCCAGCTACACTGAAAGGGTAACTTTCAACAACATATTTCTGCTACCTTTGTTCAATAATGTAGTTACTATTGCTGTTGGCATTATTATTGTTGTGTTAACAACAAAATAACAATTACAACAAGCACAGTGCATGTTGCATATATAATAATTGTTGAAACAAGCCAAAAAAAATACAAGCAAAACAAATAAAAGCAAACAAACGGCGGCTACGGCGATGGCGGCGGCTGAAGTAAGAAGACTCTGCATTACGAATGTCGGTAAACCAGTAATAGCAACAACAGTAGCTAAAGCCGCGCTGACTTTCCACCTGGCCACCGTGCCACAACTTCCCCTTGTCTCACTTGCTGCTGTGTCAATGCGCTTTTTCACCTTGCAACCGCCTCCACTGCAATTACAATTACAATAACAATAACATTCACACAGACACGCCCATTTTGGCGTCAGTTAAACCATTCGATTTCTGCTTTTGCACGTTGAGTGCCAGCAACAACAAGCCGTTAATGTCGTGTACGCCATTTCCTTTCAACCTTTTTTTCCACCGCAAATCTGCTATGTTCCTATGCCTGTCTATATGTACATATGTATGTGTATGCGTGAGTGTGCGTTTTCCATGCGTTTACCTGTGCTTATTGCCCCAACGCTGTGGCAAGTGAACGCCATACAAACGTAGCAGTCAACCGACTAAAGCAAAGCGTACAAAGCTCGGCGTTCCGGGCTACCTACTAACCCCACACCGACCGGGGTTAAGCTCCCATTTGTTGAGTGGCGGCGGCTCAGCTGCGCTTTCCGGCTTTTTGTTGCACATTTTCGCACACACATTTTATATTTTCGAGCTTATTTTTTGTTCTTGTTTTATTGTTGTGCTGTTTTGTTGTTGCCCAGTCTTGTTGCACATTATTATTATTATGCTGCCGCTGCGTCGCCGACTGCCGGCACTGCGCACAGGTGCAAAATTGTAAATGAAGACTGATTGCAGTGTGTTTGCCTTGTTGTGGTGAAGTATATTGGTGTTGCAAGTAAGACCAGCCAGCCGAAATGCATAGTAGCTGCTGGTGTGCGCCCATAGCCAAGGCTGCCGGCAAAAAATACCTACCTGTCGGGTTTAAGTAAGCAATATGCTCTATGTTGTTACTCTTGTTGCTGTTATTGCTTTTGCTGCTGCTGTTTTTGTGTATTCCTTGCCGCGGGCATTTGTGCAGCAGCTGCTGGTAATTGTGGTTAAGTGCAGGTTTATTAGTCGGAAACAAGGATATCATATTTTCATAATAAAAGGATTGCCTTCGACTGGTTGCCCCTTTTCACTTATTTATTGTTGTTGTTTATTCACTTTGCTTGTGCCTTTGTTAATGCTTAGATTGCCATATGTGGCATGTATAACATAAGTGGATAGCAGTGTGCATATTCTCACATTAGTTTGTCATGATGCAAAGTAGGAATAGTCTTTCTATAGAAAATTTAGATTTTCAAAAAATATTTACGGAGCCCGGTGGGATTATACACTCAGAAAGTTTAAGTTTTGTTTTTGAAAATGAAACATATATGTGATTCTTCAGCTAATAGCCACGTTTAAATTAAAATTAAATTCAAATTGTCCTACAGAAATGAAAGAACCTTTGTATGATATCTATAAAAATCTCAAATGATAGTGAAGGGAATAAAAATACAGGAAATTACAACGCAGACCTTCAGCTAAGAATTCCAAGCTTAGACGAACCGTTTAGAAATATTTTCTCATGTCACAATTCACACAATAACTTCACCCAAGAAGCCCTCAGTCGCTTTACCCATTCATATAATAGCTTAATTTATCTGAATAAGATATAATTTTTTCATATAATATCCCAGCCATCCATAATACTGAAAGATATAGGAAATGCCTCCAAAACCTACTCCTATGGCTTCTTATTCAACCCGATTCAGGCTGCTATCCGATTCTTTCCTCAAATCCAGAACCAGAGTTTCCATTATATTAATCTTATATAGTCGAACTAGTAAGCCCAAGACCCATGTTCGGGAATACCATCAAGACTCACAATCTCATCAAGCTATCCCACCACAACCAGCTATATCATCCCAGCCAAGTTATCTGAAAAAACTCTGGATCCAAGGAAATCTCTCCAAAACTGATTTTTTTCAGACGTGATTAAGTCTGCCGCCCGATCCTTTCTTCAAATAAAAACCAGAGCTTCTAGTAATTTTCCATACCCAAACTAAACGCTCACATGAATGGGACTGATAACAAGCATCACACTTCACAAAGCTGATCATCCCAACCAAACTAGCTGAAAAAACTGTGAATGAAAAGAAATTCCACCAAAACTGATTTCTGTCAGATCTGATTAAGTTTGCTACCCGATTCTTTCTTAAAAATCAAAACCAAGGAACAAAAACCAACGTTCACTTGAATGGGACTGCCGACACACCTCACAATTTCTCAAAGCCACTATACCTGAATTAACTGGTTGAGACTTTTTCAGTATTTATGACTAAGGTAAGCTCGTAAGCTCATAAAACTAATACCAATATTTTTAAGGTGAGGCAGAACTTCATATATGTATAATAGTATATCGAGAGCCATTGCTAGAGCTTTCGATTTGCATGTAGACAATGCTAAGTTGCAAGACATCCCAACCTCACAAGAGTCCAGACCTCAAACAGTGCAAAATAGTTGAGCAGAAAGAAAAGTGTGAAAACTGAAAGCTCGCTAAAACCTCTAGAACCTTTTACTATAAACTACCAATATTAATATTTTACTCTAACATCTAAATAAAATGAAAACGAATATATGAAATGGATATATATATGTATATATAAAACTCCCTCCAAATAATGTACATTCGAAAACCGCTAATTTCTTAATTCCGTCTGAAGTGCAACACTTGAGTTAGATTGAGTTTGATTTTTGAGTTTTCATTGAATTCTTTACCACTTGTGACAGACAAGGCAAACGTCAAAGCTCAAATACACACACATATACACAAAAACAAACACAAAAGCATACACATATATACAACAAAAGTCTTACAACAAAATACCAAAGTTTGACTATTTTCAGCACCAAATTTTTGTTTGAAATCTTGTAACCTCCTTTCTTCAACCTTTCTCTATTTCACCTCCATTCAAAACGTGTACTCCCGCTAAAAATATGCCAAAAATTTATGCGACTACCAATCAGCTGACTGACAGGCTGTTGAGGAGCACCTTCCCTTGTGTGCCTACAAATTCATACACTTCCTGTTTCGACACCGCCACCCTGCCCCCAAAGCTGCGTCAACGCTTCAGCTATGCTGCAATGTTGCCTGGCGGCTGACTGCCGACTGCTAACTGCCTAACTGACTGAGTTGTCGACCGTTGTTGTTTTGTTGCATTGGCAGTTGATTGCTGTCACTTGTTGTTGCTGCTTGCTTTTGTTGTTGGCTGCCTTTCACAAATGTGTTGCCACATAGTTTTTAGCTTGCCGGCAATTGCAAACACTAACTGACATTTGTTAACTTTTGGCACCAGCGTCGCGCGGCACCGCGTTGCATACAAAACTGACAACACGGAAGCACACAAACACATACATTAGGAGCGCTGTAGCTTAACACATAGGCATGTGAACATGTGTGCTGCCGGCGTTGGCATATTTGCAACATTTCTATTTGAGCGCAAGCACAATTTCGTAAGCCTACTTTTAGGCGCGCAATTTACATGGCATTTGTGCATTGCCGGCATATGCAGCTTCAAATGCACAACTGCCATGCCATGCCGTCTAACTGCCTGCCGCTACTCCGCCTAGTTGCGCGTTTGGCCTGATTGCCGTTGATCTTGTGCTCTGCGCCTATAAACTTTTTTGTTTTTGGCTTTTGCTGCATATGACGTGCATATGGGTGAGCGCGCGCGCGTTCTGCCACCCAAATATAGACATAGCGAAATTCGCAAAATTCTCGACCTTTCTAAGCGTCGCGCGCAGCACTCCCCTCTACGCATAGCGGCCGCGCTTTCAACACATGCTGCCGCGGCTGGTAAGCTGCTAAAGCTGCCAGTCAGCCAAACGAGCGACTTTGTTGTTGCATGTTGTGTGTCCAACTTTTGCGCCTATCTGTATGCTAGTGCGCTCGTTTGTTGGTGGCGCAGTTGACGGCTTGGTTGTTAGTTAAATGTGGCGTTACTCGCATACATACAAATTTGCTTAGTTCTGTTGTATATAAATTGTATGCGTTACTAATATATGTATATCCCCTGCAATGTATTTGGCAAAGCCTACATGTATGCTTGCATATCCGGTTATGCATTTGCGATCGCTACTTTTAGGCGCGTCTCATGAGTGACAGCGCCAAAAGGGCAGGAAGGAAATGGTGTAGTGCGCGGCACATGCACTTATACCCAGATGTAGCTACATATATGTATATATAACATTTCGGTGTTGCATATACATGGCTTTCAGTTTAGGCTGTTGTTGCTATTGTTTTTGGTACAAAGGCAAAGCTTCAAATTTCAAATTGAAAGCAAAAATACAATAAAAAAAGCTAGCTGCATTTGCAAGTGTGTGAATATTCTGTTGCCTTTTAGATTAATTCTCGGCGCATTTGCCTGTCTGGCGTTGATTACATTTTGAGCGTCGAGCATTAATTTGTTGTTGTGAATTTGCTATTGTGTTTATTATATATTTGAGCTAAGTTTTCGATTATTTGGCTTATCTTGTACACCAAAGAGAATGCTTTTGAAATCATTATTTTTTGTTTTCGGTTTCAGTGAATATATTTGAAGAAGTTAAAGACTTTGGCCATCTCGTAAACAACATAAATATCACCGACAATCTAAGTCTAATATAAAGTAATACACCCCTACAGTACTGTGATGAAAAAAGATTACATGAAAATGCTAACAACAACTTTATTTTGCCCATAAAACAGGAAATTAATAACAAACTCATACAACAAAAGACATTGATTTATTATTAAGTCAAGTATTTTGCTGACATGCCTACGTCTATTTTATCTGCCCCACATTTCTATTAAGCTATTTTATATTTTCACTCAGCTCTTCATATATTTTTTTGCAACTTATCTACACACCAACATAGTTCAAGTGTTTACTTCAAGCTAACTAGGAAATTTATCACACTTGATAGGCGCACAATAGTCGGTATGTATGAGCGCTTAGAACGTGCCACAATGTGGTTATTATAAAATGTCACATCAACAGTGGTATTTATATAGTTAAAGCCCTATTGCTACTTGAAAAACGAGAAAAAAAATTATGTATTTGACACAATGGTATCTTATTTATAAGCGACATGTGCGCACGCTGGAGATAACATGAATAATGATAGGCCTAAGCAGTGTGACACAAGTAGCATTCAATTGTGAAGCATACTTATAGGAGTGCACGTAGTTGCAGCTGCTTGGAATTGCGTATATTTTGAGCGCAAGTATTAAGAAGAAATTTGTGTGGCATTAATACTAAGAAGAATGGCCTATTTTTGAGTAAGCGGAATACTAAACTGTTTAGAAGATTTATCTCTAGACAGGAACTAACATTAGCATATTTCTAAGCGCTCTTACATTGAGTTATATTTTTACGTTTAACTGAGTCTGTATAAACTTCTCAAATTATCTATATTTTGAATTTATTCTAAAATATTTTCTATAGAGACATGCATCACTTTAAATTAAAATAAAAAAATAATTAAATAACTCAAAAAAACTCATTTGTATTAGTAAAAATCATTGATGCAAACTTCTTCTTACATTTCTTTCCAAAAAATATTTCAATTTCAGTCCACAAAAGCCTCAAATATCCATTTGAATTCTGTATGTTTAGTAAAAGTTAGGTCTCACATATTTAATTCTTATTTAATTTATTGCACACAAATAAATTTTATTTAAAGTTTATAACGCCAAAATATTTCCTTGAAGCAGGCTGTACAACAATCCAGTATTTAACACATAGTGCCTTTGTAATTGAAGTATTTTAGTGCATAATGTGTGTGTGAGTAATAAAGGTTAAAAGGGTTCGCATTGCCTTGCTGTGACATATGCTGCCCATGATTTCACATATACACACGCACTCAGGTGGCTTAGAAGAAATTTTATGGCTGCATAGACGACACGTTAGTCCTGCAGTCATTCGCACATGCCGCTTATTACTATTGTAGTGTTTATGGCAGTGCCGTCTGCCGCAACTAAATTGTGGCACGGAGGGTGTATAACTCTTGTGCTACACCTGGGAGGGCTTTATGCTGCTGCTAGAAAATATATTATGGATCTTTTGATAATATTATAAAAATCTAATAATATTAGTGGGAAACTTTTTTTGGTTTTTGTTCACTTTTTATATAGATCTGTCCGGATCAAATTTGATCTTGAGTGTATACATACGTATATCTTTTGAATCTTTTGACTAATTGGAAAAAAAAATAAATAAATTTAGATCAAAATTAGTTATTGAGCAGCATTTCTTTCCCCTGCCTATATAACCATTGCCTTAAAATCTACATTAATATCTACTCTTCTCTCCTCGTTCGCGTAGTCTTCATCGACAATATGTTTCTGCGCGTACACATTTTAGGGATTATTAACACATTTCCTATGATTTAAGCGAAAAGTTTGTCCTTAAGCAAACATACAGTGCATATGTTCTGTGACGCAGTAGCTTAACATCTACATATGGCTACTAAGCCAAGCATACCAATTTAGAGCTAAAGCTATACAGAGAACTTGCATAGTATAAGAGAATATTTAAAATATGTTATTAAGCTTTGTGACGTTAGTAGAAAGTGGATATGAAAATATTACAATATAAATGAACGTATTGTTATCTTAAATTATTTTAGTCTTGATACTAAAGAAGCTCTCTCAAGTCCGCTAAATTCTAAAAGATTCTAAATTCAAGTTGCTCCATTACGAATATCAAGAAAAGAAAAATCTCCTTTATTAGTGGTAAAATGATAAATAAAATCCAATTCGCAAATCAACCAACTATTTCTTTTTCCCATTTCATAAGCAAACATCGGAAGAAAAATCTTGCAAAATTTCGCTGAAATTTCATTTCGCAAAAACTAGAAAAAGATTAAATAAAACAAGTCGCGTTTTCCAGCAAAGGTGATGATTTGCCACCGCAATGACGGTTGCTTTGCGAATACCTAAGCGATGCAATTCATTTTTTCCCAGTTTGCGCTACACCCGCCACTCTTGCACAATCATTGCGCTCCGCTGTGCATTCGCCTTAGCATTTTTAGCGTTTTTTGTTGGCTTTGAAATCACGTTAATCATACTCTCCAAAGAGCATTTTAAATAAACAAGTGAATGGCAAAAAGTGAAGATATCAATTAGCAGAGTAAAGATTGTGATGATGACTGATGACTGTTGACTGCTGATGATTGTTGTTGGCTGTTGTTGCTGATACTCTTGTCGATGCTGGCGCTTGTTGGCATATCAAAGGCACTGGCAATTGATACAGCAATTAAGGTGGGTGGTATTGCTGTTGTTGCTGTTGATAGTGGTAATGCCAATGCTGATTGTTGGCGGCTGATGCTAATGACAAATGAAGGGAGCGCAATAGCAGCAGGTAATTAAGGTGGCGTTGCGTTAGTGTGTGCGTTCTATAAGATGTCTAACAATATTTGTATTGACAGAGGTGAAAATATCTTAATCAGCATGAACGTAAGAGATACTTAGCTAAGTAAATCTTGCTTGAAGCGATTGGAAATTGATTTCTTCGTAGTTTTCTTGTATGTCGGATAAGATTTTAATTTTTTAATTAATTATTTTTATTAAAAAAAAATAATAATTCGGCAGTTAAGCACAATTTTCACTTTAAAATCTTTGCAAAAAAAACTAAAAATTAAACTTTTTTATTTTGGTATTTTACTTATTTTAACAAAATGATTAATTTGCAATTAAAACAAAATCAAGAGAAAAAATTTATTTTTTGGAAAAAAGTATAGTTTCTGAAAAATTTGGAAACGTTATAATTTTCGATAAAAGTTTTGATAAAAATCCTAATATATAAAGTTTTCAAGAAACAATTTAAAAGAAAAAAATATTTTGAAAAACTCTTCTTATGAAAATAATATTCAAAGTTTTCTTAATTTGATTTTTTTAATAAATTTATTAATTTGCATTTTTTTAGAAATTTTAGAAAAAAAAATAAAATTTCGAAAAAATTTTGGAAACATAATTTTCGAAATTTTGTTTGAAAAAACTAATCAATTTTTTTATTTAATAAGTAGTTTAAAAATTATTCATAACAGTTTTCAATACAATTTGAAAAAAAAATCAGTGTTCCAAATTTACTGAAAGTTTTGAAAATTTAGATTTTTTGTTAGCTAATTTGAATTAAAATTTTTAAAACTAAAAGTTTTTAATTATTATTAACAAAAACAACACATAAAAATGTTTAAAAAATTATTTCGAAAACATTTTAAAATATATTTCAATGTTATTAAAGATATGTAGGATAAAAATCCTAGTGTTACCAAATAATAAAAAAATAAACTAATTAAAAAAAAATTTAAGAAAATTTAATTCTATTCTTAAATATATAAAAGATAATAATTATTTTTTTTTGGAAAAATCAACAACTTTTTTTGAAAGTTTTTAACACACAAAAATTTCAAAATTTTCTAATAAAAAATACTTTATTGTTAATTCACAAAATTCTAAAAAAAATTTTGCTGAAATACAATTTTCGTTTTAAACCACTAAATAATTTTTCAAAGCTAAATTATTGAAAAATTAAATAAGAACTGAAAAATTGTAACGAATTCAGTTATTTCTGATAACAAGTTGCCTTTGTGTGCAATTTATTCACGCTTTATTTAAACAAACGTCCAAAGCGTACTGCCAGCGCACACCACCAGCATGACGCGAAAGAGTAAATATTTTTTCGCTCAAACCAAATTTAGCTGAAGGCGAAATCAAGCGAAAATAACCACACAACAGCAAACATGGAAAATTCGCGCTTTTATGCAAAGAGGCGCACAGAGTCAAAGCCGCCACGGCTTAGCAAATACGGCGACGTCAAAGGTAGGGTGTGCTGATGTTGCAGCAATGAATGCCGGTTGATGGTGGATGATGTTGTTGAGGCGGCAATGCAAGCAAGTGATGGGTGAGGTGCCAAAAAGCAAGCATTTGAATGTGTTAGTATGCTTGTGTATGTGTTCCAGCACCAAACTCGCCCCGGAAGTACCAAAAAATTCGACTATACGTCTTTGCTTTTTGTGCGAAACACGATATTTCCAGCATTGGGTAAGTGAAAAAGGCTTGGAAGCTCTTTACGGTACCACTTTTGTCTTGTTTTTGTTGTAGTTGCGCGTCCCTCACTTAACTTTATTTACTCACTTATCTTTTTTCTCAACACCGGTAATGTAATCCCCACTTACGCTCACTGACATGTCAAATTTTGCTTTCCACGCACAAAAGTATGCTACAAATTTCTAGTCTCACTCGCAATACACGGCGGCAGGCAGCGCGAAGTGCTGTGATATCCACACAGACAGACATATGTTTACTTATCAACTACCTTCCACGTCTCCCACAAAGTGAGGCACCCTTTTCTGTGCCAGCTACCAGCGGCATCGCCAATTCAAGCGCAACGCAATCGAAATGAATTTTTAAACACGAAAGCACACACACATGCAGTTGCAAAAAAAGACAAATAAATCGCGAAAAAGTCACTAGTAAAAGCGAGAAATTAACGAAAGTGTTGAGTAAAGAGAATATATGATGTGTGTACAAGGAAGGGGAGCGGTGGTAAAAACAGCGCCGGCAGAAGCAACAAATGTGTGCTCGTTCACAGTCGCGCTCACATGCCACGCACACGCACCACCACCACCTTATTGGTAACGAAGTGTAGCAGAAAGGAAAAAAGCAAACGCACTAAAGTGTGAACTGACCACACCCCCACCAAAGCAAACGCAGTCGAGCAAAGCGCTGCGGCTGCCGACAGTCAAATGAAACCGTTACCAATGCTGGTGCTCGCGCTTGCCAACATAGCACACACATACAGGCACACTCTGGTATGCAAAAGCGCGCGAGCTCATTGTGCGGTCAGCTTGTATGCGCGTGTACGCGCTTCGTTGAACAAAAGAAAAGTCCCGCATAAGTAAAACAAGCACCGTTATCTTACTGTAATGCTCACTATATATATTTCTACAATTGTCTGTTTGTTTGTGCGCGGTGAACATTTAAATTATTTACACAAGTAGTTGGTATGCACACGCTCGCTGGGCATAATTATGTGTGCTGCCGCGTCGGACAAGCAACTGACCAATGCGCCGCTGCGCGTCCAGCAACAAGCAAAAGGCATTCTTCGCTCGCTCGTTGTCATTCTTTGTTGGTTCAGCGGAGTTGGCATTGTTGTGGGTTTTTCGTAAAGGTTCATGTTATTGTTGTACGTATACATACATATCATTCTTGTTTACCATTTCGCTGTTGTTTCACATGCTTCATTTGGCGCTTTGTAGGCGAAATTAAGTAATTAAATGTTTAAATGCGCATGTTGTATTCAAATAGAATAATTTTGGTGAGATGTTTAATATGAAAAAAATTTTCTACTTTAGTTTTCCAAAAATTTTTTCAATTCGGTCGAAATTTAATTTAATTTAACATCATTTAATTTAATTTAATTTAGCTTTTAATTTAACTTAATTTAATTTAATTTAATTTAATTTAATTTAATTTAATTTAATTTATTTAATTTAATTTAATTTAAAATAATTTAATTTAACTTCATTTAATTTAATTTGATTTCATTTAATTTAATTTATTTAATTTTATTTAATTTAATTTATTGTAATCGAATTTAATTCCATTTAATTATATTTACTTGAATGCTATTTAATTCAATTTAATTTACTTTTTTTCATAAAAGTTTTTAAGTGAAAGCTTTCGTGTAAGCTTTCATGTCAGCTTTTCAGTGAAAGCTTTCGAAAGCTTTAATTTCATAATTTTTTCAACAAAATATGTATATAATAAGCTCCAACTATCAAAATTTGTTCCACACATAACTTTACCTCTAATAGCGGGTCTCTCGTTTATATAGCTCAAAAATATCGCATGAAAACATCTCTGCTGCTCGAAATCTTTCTCCTATACCAGCAGATATGCATTTCATACGTTTTCAAATTCACTTTGTTGGCCATGAATTGCCAGGAAAATTAACCAGAACAGACAAAGAAAGCAATGAAATAAAATAAATCGAAAACCATATGCAAAAGATAACGGAGCAAAAAAGTGGCAACATTTATCATTCTCAAAGCAACCACTTTTGTGGTAAGTAATTTTTCACTCGCATTTGCATAGCTTACTGCTGGCGCTTGTGAAATTTAAATTTGGTTTGTGGTGCAGAATTTTTTCATAAAAAAAATTTATATTTTTTAGTTTTTTATTGGTATAATGCTTGAGAAAGAGCTTAAGCAAATGGATTTTTTATGAGAGCATAAAAAAATGAATTAAAGTTTAATGTTTGAGTCATAAATTGCATATAATTACAAAAACTATTATTGGCTTTCATCAAACTCACTGAATCAGTACTGTAGTGATCAACACTGCTATAGTCAACACTCGGGTTTTGAAGTTCAACGCATCAAATTTATATATTTTTTAATGGTGGAAAATATACTATGTACACTAATCATAAAGCCATCAATTTGGCACCAATTATCACACACCTACCATCTTCTTTCCGTTTCGATCGCTTAATAAATCATTAGATAATGAAAATTAACCACATATCGCGAACGTCAATTAAACCGCATCTTGCAGACCGCCTCCATATACTCAATAATTGAGGCATTGGTATGCGTTGTGCTTACCCTTTACCGCTTAACAACTACACGTAGTCACTCGAAACCACAGTAGCCCATTTTGCAAGCAATCAACTAACCGACCACAACCTCAAACCACAAACAAGTACAGCGGCAGGTGCGCTGTAGAGGCGGAAGCGGCGTGTTAAAGTAAGTGAATTTAACGAATAATTGAATTTAGTAAAATATACATTACATGTATATGCATATAGCTGCATTGTTACATGACGCAAGTGTTCATGCATGCAACGACGTTAATTTTCCTATACAAATGCATATTGTTGCAAGTGAAAACAATGCCGTTATATTATCTTCCAAACATTTAATCAGCTACAATTATTGCAGTATGTAACACCATAATGTGATATGCATTGTTGCATTGGGTTTTGTGCTTGTAAATTATATGATTGAAAATCACATGCGGGTCTACATGGCGTATGCGTAACTATTAATTTCTTCGCTGACCATTTGATTAATTATATCAATCATGTTATTGAGCAAGTTTGACTGATTCTCGTTGGAATAGCGTAAATGGTCTTATTTTCTATAATGCTAACGGTATACCTGAGAGATTAGGTACCGTATGCTACCTTATAAATATGAGCAGCAATGTATTAATGTGTATTATATTAGTATATGCCACTCGAGTTTAATGAAGATCGAAATTAAAATGATTTCAGTTATGCTTGCACGATGCCCATTCATATTGTATATTTCCGCGCTTTACGAAAAAATAAAAAAATATATTCTAAGCAATAAGATTTACCATCTCTTATTTTTGACAAAAATCTCGTAATTAATTTTCTACCACAGATTCACTTTTAACGCACAATAATGCACTAACGTGGCACCATCACTACCAGTAACTATCCAAAATCATTAATAACAACAAGTGGCCACAATGAAATTTCAATTATGCCATAATGCCTTTCATTGTCTCCGCTTACACTGGGCTACTGCGTTATTATGCTTCATATTTTTGCAGCACTTTCTATAGACTGACTACAGTAGCACACTATCTCTGGCAGAATCTTGCGCTGTTGCCAACGCACAAGGCAACGTTTAATCGCACACATTCCGACTAACTTTTGTGTTGTGGTAGCAGCGTAGTTGTTAGGAGCGTTCGTGGTGGTAGATTAGCATGCTGCATACTTGAATGGCCAGCAGCATCAAAGCAAAACTCTATTGTATGACCAGTAAGCGTGCATTCAAGCGAGTTTACCTTTGGCTGAGCGAGAAATTTATTTTTTTTTTAATTAAAGTGAGTTTTGGCAAAGCTTTGGCAGAGGTTTTAAAGCGCTTAATGGAAACATTCAACTGCAAGATACAGTGAAGTGTTTTGATCCGATGGCGTCTCCCACTGAGCTTTCTTCCGATGAAGCAATCACCGAAGAAACCTTCCATACAACTGAATGATCGGCGCCAAATGCTTGTATGGAAATCTTTTTCATTTAGCGAGATATCTCCATGAAATTCGGCACGTGTTATTTTCCAAGGCAATAGCGCAATATTTGAGGAAATTGTTAAGTTCAATTAACTATAACATGTAGCTGCCATACAAACTGAAGAAAAAGGATCAAGTCCTAGTAAGGAAATATTTAATATTTGACCAGCTATTTTTACAAATTTTGTTAAATATTATGTTTTAGGACAACGTTACAATATGTGAAGAATTTTTTCAGATCGGAGCACTATATTATATAGCTCTCATACACACCCAATGATCGAAATCAAGGGTTTACAAGAAAAACTTTTGTTCATTGACCGAGATATCATAAAAGAATTTCACGTGTGTTATTGTCCAAGGCAATAATACAATCTTCCAAAGAAATTGTTCAGATCGAACTAAGTCGCTTCTTTACTGGAAAGGCCGATATCAGATCACTAAAGCATATAGCTGTCACACAAACTGAAGTTTGGCAATCAAGTTTTGGTATTGAAAACTCTTCCATATGAAGAGATGTTATGAGAGATATTTAGCATAGATTATTACCTGAGCCAATGATGAAATCATCCGAAGAAACAGTTAAGATCGAACTCAGCTTACATATTAAGTAAAATTACTACCAAAAGTCTTCCAATCATCACAAACTCTACCACCAACCTTTCGTTTTTTATGCTATAACTTAAATAATATTTGACAATTTTGTTACTTTAACTTATAATAATCTTCCACAAAAAGTCTTCTGCTGCTCTGAGGCTTCCCTTTCACTTTCCCCACCTCACTTTTATGTCGATTAAGTCCCAAAATGAAAAAAAAAGAAAGAAATAAAAAATCTGTGCATTTCGATTTTCTACTGCAATAATAACGGTTATAAGTATAACAGTAAGCAGTTATTGCGCGCTGCATACACATCTGCAACAACATATGCGTTTGCCGGCCTCAAATATGTAAATCCTTTGTGCAATTACAATGAAAGTAATCACCTGCTAAACCATGCCCCGCCAACCAGGCGCAACAACGATAGCGAAAGGTGCAAAGGCAAAGCGTTCAAACCCCCAACATGACAGCAACAACAATTTAAATGGCAGCCATGTTATCACGATATGACGATGCGTTGCCGCTGCCGATCATCATAATAATCATGAAAGTGATGCTGCCACTGCTGCTGGTGCTGACGATGATGCCGCTGATGCGCATGACAATGCCAGCGAAAGCAATTGTGGACTGCAGGGAAATCGTGTTGAATGGTATGTACATATGTATGTATGTGTATGCGTAATAGAGTGCGTGTATTTGTATGTGTGTGTTTTGTTTGTATATATTGCCGGGTATTGCATGCGTATGCCAAACGGTAATGACAACTTTGTTGGTGAATGTTAAGTGCGACAATTGTCGTTGCTTGCTGCGGCGCGGTAACAACGCGCGGTGTTGTGGTGGGAAGAGAGTGTGGCTTGAAATGATATTGTGCGTAATGGTAAGCGTTGTCCCAATGCAAACTCCCACGTTGTGGCGCAGTTGATGAGCGACAAACACACGCACACACATACAAACACAAATAGGTTGGCAGTAGCAGGTCGTGGCTCAATTATAGTACACTCGATTGCATATCAACGCGCCGCTCAGCGCTTGTCAAACATATGAACAAACATATTACAACACTCATACACAAGCCTTCATATGTGTGTGTGTGTGTGAAGCAATTGTCAATGTACAAGTTTGCATACCCACACACACTTTCAGTGGCATGCGCTTGAGCGCATTGCCTATTTTCGTTTCATTTCATTTCGTTAATACCCGTCATTGTTGTTGTTGTTGTAAGCGCTAAGGCTCTACACAGGCGCTGAAATAATTTTTCCAACACAATTTCGCTCTCTATGCCGCTACCAGTAAGCACACCGTGTTGCATGCATTTGCAGGCGCTTGTGCGGTTTATATGGTTTCATGAAATTTTGCGCCCTAAAAGCTGCTTTAATATTCAATAACTGTTGACATGCGTTTGGTGTGGCATTGATGACAATGATAGCGGCGGCGACGGCATTAAACCCATTTTCATTTGTGCGAATTGAAAATGTTAATTCCACAGATCGATTTGCATGTGCACTCACATATGCTATATGTAGATGGATGTGTGTATGTGTGCATAGCACGCATTGTGCTATTGCATTTTTGCAATTTGTGTAGCATGCTATGAGGCGTTTACGCCTGAATTGGCGCTACGACAGCTGTGGGTGTGACATTCAGCATGCAAAATGTTGCCGACAATCAGCTTGATTGCATGGTAGTGACATATTTTTAGGCGCTTATGCGAGGTTTTGTGTTAGTAAAATTGCATTGAAAAATTTAATTGCGGGAGGCTTTTTGAAGTGAGTGCAGCTGAAATGTGAACAATTGTGTAGCGAATTTGTGAAAAAGGCTTAAGAAGCATAGTATTTGGAAACATTCTCAATGTTTAAACTTCATTAAGAAGCTCTCTTCACTTACCAATTGTCAAATTATTTAGAATGGTACAGATGAACTTACCTGTAAAGAAACAAGGAAAGTATTTATAAATACGATTTTTTTTCATAAACGATCAATATACTACTGTAAGTGAAAAAGGGTACGACTTTTTAATTTAAATTTCCCGCGAAAACCCATTCGATTAAATATTTTTTTATCTAGATTGGAATTACTGTCAATGTTGATGATCAACACATCAGCAAAATAAAGCAATTAGCGAATAGAGATTAACAGTCAGAGATCTTACTGGCATCGTTGGAATATCGAAAAAATCAATGAAAACCAATTTAAAGATCATTTGGGCCTAAGAAAAGTGAAAACACGATTTCATCCACAATCACTTAATTTTTTCGAAAAACAGCATTGTGTTAATGTCTATGAAACAATACTTTTCAACCAGGATGTCATAAAATGCATTATTACTGCCGCTGAGTCTTGGATCTGTGCTTACGACCTGTAATCAGACGGTCAATAGGCCAAAAATCGTTGTAGAGGTGATAGGAAGCCGAAAAAAATCACGTCAAAGCAGGTCTAAAATCAAGGTTATGTTGACAGTTTTCTTCGATCATCGAGGTGTGGTGCACTATGCATTCCTTTCGACAGGCCCAACTGCAAAACTGTAAACAAGGAATACTATTTGAGTATTATGCATTGCTTGCACGAAGCTATTCATCTAAAGAGCTCAGAATCATGGAAATCTACTATTGTGAAGACAGCAAGAAAAGCCCTTATTATTGCTTTATATTGCTGCATAGAAGCCATTGGTAAAAGTTGAGGTCTCTCAGTAGTCTTTTGGCTACCACACCATTGTCAAGCCTAATTTGTTCTATGGGGTCTTTGTGAAGCGAAGGGCCTTCGAAAAGACCACACTTCAGGGAAGTTCGAGAGCGTTCAACCAGCAGCGATCATCAGCACGTGTGGTACACTGACGCTATTTTGAACGTAGTAGTTTAGTTGCGACCTTTCAGCCATCAAACCTAACAAAAAGTATATGACGGCGAAAGTTAATACCACAGAGCATTCGCTAAGCGTCCTTGTGAAGTAACAATTTCAATAGAAATTTTGCTAAAATATAACTCAATTATGCTAACTATAATTATAAATTAGAATAATCTGCCATATTAGCCACAATAAAATATTTTCATAATCATAATATCTGGCTTAAATAATTTCTCTTGACTCATAATACTATTATATATACATACTAATACAAAAATAACTTGAATATGTATACGTGCATGACTCAACATTGACCACAGCGCAGTCAAATTGGAAATTCCTCGGAGACGTGTCGGACAAATGCCAATATCGGCTCGTAAAACGAATGTCAAAAGAGTTGCAAGAATTTAAATTATCCATGACTTGGCCAAGCTATTATCGCAATAATTTCATTAATACAAGCAAATTACAATTTTAACAGGAAATTACGAGCAACAACAGCAACAAAGGACAGCTGAAAACAATAAGCAGCGCACTCTCGGAAGTATGTGTAGATTTATGTATATAAATGTGTGTGTTTGTGTGTGGGATGGCAACAAAAGATTGCCAATGAGCGTAGAGGCTAAACAATGACTTGCAAGTCAAGTCAAGTCAAGAACGTTATGTGGCAGACGCACAGACGCAGATTGGAAGGAGCAGCAACAGCTCACACATGCATATGCATAAGCTCGTTGCTTGCTTTCCATAAGCGTATATGTATTTGTATCGGAGTGCGTGCTGGCACAGCACAGCTGCATTATTTGTATGCGCTTATATGCCTGCGTCTTCGCCTTCAATAGATCGATGACACTTGAAATATGCGCCACACACACACGCAGGCAGGCGGCTGGCACGGCACGGCAGAGCCTTTCAAGTAAATTACTTGCCAAGCAGTGGCATCAGCACAAATCCGTAGCTCAACAGCTCAACAGTTCATGCATATATGCAAGCAGCCATTATCAATGCTTTTGCTGTTGCTGTTGTTGTTGTTGTTGCACATGCTACTATTATTGAACAATGCTAAATGACGGCAGCAAGCAATGACACGCCACTGTAATCGACAAAGACAAAGTTGCTTACGCTTGTTTGCAGCAAGCACTGAATCAATATCTACGTTGTTGCTGCAATCCGAAAACAGGAACAACAACAATAGCAGCGGGAGCAGCGGCAGCAATGTAACTGAAGTGCAATTTGGCAGATGAGTAGGGTAATGACTTAAGTCAATGTTGGTAATCTTTTTGTTGTTGCAGACATATTATTGTTGTTGTCATTAGCCATATGCACTTTTGTTACCAACACACACAAATAAGCGCTTTACACATTGTCAACGCGGCCTTTCAACCACTCGAAACACATATATATTTGTTTGTATGTATGTGTGTCTGTGTGTGCACATATCCTTACGTTGTCCAGTTTGTTGATCAAACATTGCCTGAAATGCAAACTTTTGCTGAGCCAGCGACTAAGAAAGCTTAACGAAAAGTGTAAAGAAAGCACACAGCACGAAGAAAAGTTGTTGCCTAAGTCGGAAATTTCATTGAGCATCAACGGGAAACGCTTTTGGGGGGTGGCCTTTAATGGATTAATAGGCATCATATGGGGCATAGCTGTGCTGCGCGCACTACAAAGCTGCTTGAGCTTATGTCGTTGTCAAAGTGTTTAGAAATTGTTGAAGATGCAACGTCATATGGATTTACTGGTGTTAATGTGTTTGTTGCACAGTGAGAAAAGAGTTGAACAAAAGGAATTTTCTAGTAGCTAATGGAAAGTATTTACTGCTGTTGAAGGTTTTAGTGAGACTTTGAAGTTTTGTTATTATATTAGTGCTTATTAGAACTAGTGTTCACCTTAGAAGCGCCTACTAAGCTTATATGTTTCGGTAGTATTTTTTTTTTTTTTTTTTTTTGAATTTCCAACATACTACCTTGACAATCACTGAATTTAAATAATAGTTTAAAATTTTTCATTCGTGGGAAAATTTTTTATTCCGAATTAAAATGTGTCTATAAAAGGTTTAAACCTTCAGAAGCAAGTGATTTGCCTACCTTTAAGCGCCAGCTTGTAACTTAATTTTTTAGCATACCTTCCGGCGTCATCATGATTTTTCGCTCAAAAGTAAAGTTATTTTTACGATAAAAATCGCTAAGCTGTAAGTGCTCACCAAGAAGCTTATTAAGAAGTCAGGGGGGATTGCATACTTTTTTACAGTTTTCATCAAATAATGTGGCATTACCTTTATCCGTCGTCTTAAATTTTTTAATTAAGCCCTCAGGAGCATATTCTTTAGCATACATTTAGGTGGCAACTGACAAGTTTTCCTATATACAAGACAACTCATCCTACAATTTTTGTTAAAAAGCTCAGTTTTGATTACTATGAGAATCGATAACCAAATAACAGTTATAAAAATCGTTTAATATAAAGTTCTTTCCTATACAATTTTAATGTTGCTTCCAAGTTTTTCTACAAACCACAACGAAGAAATAAGCACGCAAGTCATGAAATTGGCAACAACATTGTTTATGACAACTATGAAAGAAGCATGCCCCCTCAGTGTCGTTAAGAGTTTGTCACCATGTTTTTTTCATTATTTAAATTTTTATTTGTATTTTTTTTTAATTTTTTTGATGTCAATTGCCAACTCAGACTGTTTGCTTCACTGCACCGGGGCATTTGCACAGCCATTCAACGGCTAAACATACAAAAATGTAATTAATATTGGCATACTAATGCGACTTATGGTTATATTTTTCAATTTGTCCGCCCACAAACGGCGCATACATATACCAGGCGAACAGGCACACAGGCGCCCAAATCCATGCGCCAATATTTGCGGGGTAATAAAACTAATTAAAATCACTCATACGCACCAGTGGCTGCGACCGATAAAACAGAGTGCGCGCGCTAGCGTGAGGCAGTGCGACAGAGCGCAAGAGAGCAAGACAATGCGAGCATGGCGCAGAGTGAGACCGTGCCTAACGGTATGAAAAGCGCGTGCAACATGGCAAATTAATGAAAACACGCGCGAATAGCAGACAAATCGGCGATTTCAAAGCTAAAGTGTGGGCGAACAAGTACATTTGTATGCAAAGAAACGAATATATGCACGTGGGTGTGTGTATGTGTTGGCGAGAAAAATAAATAGCTACTTTGCCTGCAAGCTTGCCACAACATTACTGCTAAGTACGCACAGCACTTCACACCACTTAAAACCGTTATTTATATGACTTGACACGCTGCTACGCCAAATAACCGAAAATTATAATAAAATGGGCGCAAACAAAGCAGAAGAGAAGAAATAAAGTGCAAATGAGAGAATAAGCAAACTATATAATTGCAAACATACATACATACACATATGGATAGCATAGAACAACAATAACAACGTATATGCATATGCATGCAACACGTACGCACGTAGTCAATGAGCAATGGCGGCACGTCGCAGCATGCTAGCTGCTAGTATGGGCGAAAACTTTCGGTGCCACAGCGATTGAGCGTCTCTTCAAGGTATATCTGCATGTGTACGTGTGTGCCACACGCGTGCGCTCGTAATTCAGTTTACTTTGCCATACAATTTTATGTTGCGTTACGCTTGAGTTGCGCTTAACGGCTGCCATTGCCAACGCGTTGCAAGCCCGCCACCAGCACCACCACCCAAGCAACAGCAACAGTCGCTTGAAACACACAACCGATCGAGTGGAAGACTTAACACGTTGCTTGCCCGTGGTGTTGTGGCGCACACGCCGCCTGCAATGGCTTTGCCAAAGCACATTATTCGATTTTTGCATAATTTATTGCCAACAAAATCGAACGTGCGCACACGTTGCAAGCACGAAATGTCTTTGGTCGTGCCTTGGATAAGGCTGTTGCACATATGTGTATATGTATATGCATGTATGAACAAATTTGCAAACTAATATATACAAGCGGTCTTGTGTGCGTGTGTGTGTGTCTACTTTGCTACTAACTTAGCGCCTTTGAAGGTAGTTTGTCAAGGTAAGCGTAACGCCAACAAATATACTCGCTTGCTTACGGCCTGCCGCACCTGAAAGGCCACAAATACGTGCACAGTTATAGCTTACTCAAAAATTTATTTGTATATGAATGGGTATGTGCGTCTCAACTCTTTACTTTACGCGCAGCGCTCGCGTGTCAAATTTGTTGAGTTTGTCAGCTGCAAGTGAGCTATGCATATTTAACTGTCTCTAGCTATTTATCAATATTTTATATGTAAGGTTTGTTCATACATACACATATATACGAGATTTTCTATACACACAAATAGTTCTAGGCTTATATACCTGCACGCCCCTTAAGCTTCCTGTTGCCTACTAGCTGCCGTCTGCATTATTTTGTTGTAAATTTATAACTGTTTGCTGTTTGTGTTGTGTTATGTTGTTGCTATGCGCTTATTGTTGTTGTTGCTGCTGTCACGCTTGCTTCAACTATAGTTATTGTTTCACATTTTGTGCGCGTAAAATTGATATTTTGTAGCGGTTTTCATGCCACATTGTGGCGAGTAATTAAAATACACACTAAGCTGCTCGACAGTGTGCGTGGCATCAGCGGTGAGCGCGTTGTTTTATGTGACAACACATAGCGCTAGAGCTGTGAGAGTATTTGGATTTTCACGTATTTCCGGGATATAAAGTCAGTTTGTTGCTAGAAAGCTGAAGCTTATATACAGCCCGTGGGAATAACGATAGAGGTGCAAAATGGGAGAATTTGTATTGATATGAATCTAAATATATTTTCAAATGATACTACTATACATTTCGAGCAAGGTAAAAATATGGGTATAAGCCATAAATGAATAAAAAATGAGATTCGGAACATTTATTGAAGTTATCCTAAGAAAATTATTCTTGAGCATCCTTCAGTTTTTTGCTTAAAAATTAGAAAATATTATTCACAGATTATGAGCACAACTAGCCAGCCAGATATCATATACTCTCTTGAAGTTATTATAGTAAAGTGTTGTAAAGAGAAAGGCGCTTGATATATTTTTATTTTTAAATGGTATTTATCATCCTGTAAAAAAAAATTCATTAAAAGTATGTAATTGTTAAAAATATTTTATTTAAAATATTTCAAAAAATACTGTAATAATTTATTTGAATTTTTATTTGAAAAAAAAACATTTCATTAAAAAAATTGTTAAAAATATTTATCAAACAAAACCAAAAATTTTTAAAATAAACCCGCTAAAATTACTGGAAAAAATTATTAAAAATATTTTCACAAAAAAATTTTTTTTACTATTTTTTCAACAAAACACATGTTGAAAAAATTTTATCACAAAAAAATATTTTTTTTTTGCAAAGGGGTTTGAGTCTAGTAATATGATGGTGCAATACGGTTGGGTTAAATATCAACCCGTCAAAAACAACCATTGTCCATTTTAAAAAGCGAATAAAAAAGCGAAGATCTTTACTGGGCATGAGGCCCCTAACACTTGGTGGCAGAGAGTTGAAGGTGTCTAAAGAGGTCAAATTCTTAGGCGTCACATTGAACTCCACCTGAGGATGGAACAGGCACGTGGAAATAATACTGTCCAGAAGCACCAAATTACTCATCATATGCAGACGCCTAGTTGGCAGATTCTGGTGCTGCACTTGTCACTTATGTAGCGGTTGCTTGCGCAACGAAGGTAGGGCAGTCTTCGGTAGCTCTCCAACTATCTAATGCGCACTTGCAAAAACGCAGCACTTGAAGTCATACTGAAGCTCACATCGCTGCATCTAATGATCAAACAGGTAGTAAAACATACCATGCTGCTCATGACATAAAAGGTTTTGGCAAAGGGAAGATAATGTCATCTTAACAAAATCCTTAGGAGATTACACGCTGCTTACACTTCTTCCAAGGGACGCCGTTACGAAGAGGGTAAACTTTACAAAAAAGTTTAGAGTTACTCTCGGCAGTAAGGTGGAACAGAGTGATTCCATGCTAGACCGACTACTGAAGGGCAGCACTATCCAGTGGTATACTGACGTTTTGAAAACACATGCGGGACCGCATACCAAAGTATCTATATCAATGGGACGTTTTCCGAGCATCTTTCAAGCAGAAGCCTTTACTATAAGTCAGTATGCAAAAATCTATATACATCGCAACTATCGCAGCCAGCGTATTGCTATACTTACCGATAGTCAAGCGGCACTAAAAGCGGTCTCAGCCTATGAGGACAAACCGTTTTAGTGAAGGAGTGTATAGAACCGTGACTGAACCGCCTATCAGCTTGCAACCAAGTACAGCTGAACTAGGTGCCGGAACATAAAGGAGTAGCCGATAATGAGCTGGCCCACGAACTAACCAATTTTGCGGCAGCGTCTAGGATAATCGGGTCAGAATCAAGCATTGTAGTGGGTTTCCATACCATAAAGGAGTTGCTCAGCGTGGAGGAAAGAATAAGGAGAGATCGGCAGTGGCAGCAGGCATCAAGAATGCACCACGCCAAACTACTACTGGGAGGTTACAACCTTGCAAGGTTTAGGGATATGATCAACCTCCCCCGAGACAAATTCTGTATCCTTATTGCGCTCTGTACAGGGCACAGCAATCTCATTAATTCAAGATTGCCCAGCAATTTGTAGAATCCAGCTCAAGGCCGTAGGTTCCATTTAGGTGGACAGGGATCACATCAAATTAGTCGCGTCCAGCAAGCTTCTATAATTGTTTAGAGTGCTGAACTTCTGTGACCATATGTGATATAGGAGAGGGCAAAATAAACGATAGGACGCAGTGCAAGGCCTCAATTATTTTCTAAATATATCTCTCCAACGCATAAATCGATTTTTTTTTAATTCTGGAACTCCTGACAACATACAATATTTAATTTCTCTTTAAAATATTGATGCCAAATGAGTTAGACGCTGAGAAAATACTTCAATTTATAAGTTTTCAACGCTCCCTTTAATATTTTTTGCACTTAAAAAATTAACACACACACACATAAATTACCGCAGACAAATATTACAGGGAAGTGTGTGTGTGTATAAGCATGACTAACGAAAATTATAAATGACAAGCGAAGGTCACTTGAAGTCAAAAATATCCCAGTGGCCGGCAGTGACAGTGGTAGCGGCAAAAACAAAAGCTACAAATATAACAACTACAACACAGAAAGTAAAACCAAAGCAAAACCAAAAAAAATGCACAAAACTAAAAATAAAAACAATAACAAAAATAATAATAATAATAACAAAAGCTAAGCACAAAAGTAAAGTGTTTACAACAAAAAGCAGTTTAAGGTCCACCGGGAGCGTAACGCGGGCACAGAAGGAGTGACGAGCGGCTGGGCAGCGTTTGTTTTACACACTTTACCCACACTCGCTTTAAGTGTGTTGTGCCTTTTAGTCGGAGTCGTTGATGAAGTTGTTGTTGCTGCTGTTGGTTTTTGAAACTTTTATTTTGTTTTGCTTATTTGTTGTTGTGTGCTTTTGTTTATTTTTGTGCTTTGCTGGCAGTCACGTTGGGGATACGCTCGTCGTCTGTTGCTGGGTTAGTGACCACTTTGTGGGCAAAGCACAGCGTCGGCAGCGGCACGAGTGTGAGGTGAGGCTGGCGGCGACGTTGACAGATCTTTTGTTTGGCGAAAGGCACACAGACGCACACAAATGCAAACAGCGGCAGATAACGAAATAAATATAGAAATATATATAGGAGTGACCGTATGTGTGTGTGTGTGCTTATGTGTGTCGACGACAAAAAGACGCGGCACAATGAAATGCGCAAAACTTTAGTGAAATGCATGGACTGCTTACTGGCAGGCAATTGAGTTGAGTGCGGCCGCCAGCCAGCCAGCAGCTGCAGTTAGCAGCGGCTCAGTCAATTGCATGTGTCTCTATTGTGTAGACAGTTAGCACGCCTGTCAGTTGGTCGCTTGCTTTGAAGCACCGTCAACGCTGATGGGCATTGTTCGTGCTTTGAACGTAGGCGGACGGCCTGTTTCGTCTGCTCGCTAGCCAACAGCCACCAAACGCCATCCGCTTGTCAGTCGTCCATTTGTGTGTGTGTCGCACGCTTTGTTGTCATGTTTGCGCTGACTTTGGGTCGACAGGCGGCGCTGGTCACGATGGCTTGTCAATGTCAAAAGTTACAAGTGTAGTGTGCGTGTCGCGTACGTGTGCACGAAGGCAAATGTCAATGCCTTCAAATGCCCGGGGACCTTTTATGAAATGAGTTGTGATTTTTTGCCATCAAGCGGTTTGAACTTTTATAAATTTTGAATATATTATTAGAATAATATAAGGCAAACCATTAGTGAAATTTTGTAAGCCGAGTTGAAAAATCTGTAGCACGACCTTAGCAATATTACAAGTACTGTGTTATTATTTGTTGGTTACTCTATGTCGTAAGTCCACTGATCTAACCAAAGCACTTATTTATACATTTAAATATACCCTCAGCAGCCATAAACAAACGTCCGAGACCCCATAAAGTATATATATGCATGATCAGCAGGATGCGTTGAGTCACTTGAAGTATATGTGTCTGTTTAGTCCCTTAGTTTTAAAGACATCAATCTGAAATATTGCACACATACTTTCATTACTAAGCAGCTACTTATTTGTCGAAATAGAGCCACTGTCATATAGACTGATCGATCAAAACTAATTCCCTGAATGGAAAACTTTTTTGTTAGACAACATATCTTGATGAAACTTAGCATGCTTTGTAACCTAAAGCAGAGCTATAACCTACAAACTGGTACTCTTAACCCTACTAATATCATTGTGGAACTAGTTTAGCTCCTCTATACGCTACTGATTTAGTACTAATCGGTCATTTTAGCACTTACTACCGCTCAATAATTGGCTTTGGTAATGCGACAATAAATACGCAAGTAGAAATTATGTTAAATATTATTAGAAAGCAAAAAATATCGACTATCAAGCAAAAACTCTCCCCACAGCATATTGTCTAAGCGCAAAATTCTCAACAGGCCAAAGCAAATGGCAAAATAACGCAATCAGGGAATTGCAAAAACCTGGCGCCATAACAAAGATAAACAAATATCCATAACATAAACACAAATATAATAGTGACAGTGTTGCTTTTGTATTTATTTGTTTCGTTATAGGCATAAATACTTATAAATAAAATGACAAGCACACACATACACCCCGGTCATGCACAGTACGCAGGCCACGGGGCGTATACGTAACAAACATTTCGATATGCATGTGGGAGTGTGTGCGCAAGTGCGGGAAATCTGCAAAACTCGCCGAACGAGCTGGCTGATTGTCTGGCAAGCAACTGCTTGCTGTTGTTGTTGTTGTTCTTATGTTTGTTGTTAGGCCTTAAGTGTATTTCGCTTATCTGGCACACTTTCATCTTATTAGGCACCTTATCGATTTTCATATCCTTGCGGCAATACTGCACGCGTTTGGGTATTAAATTGAATAAATTCTCATGGAAAAACCAACAGCAGCGTATAGTCGTAAAATAAAATAGCATAAAATATGGGCATGTGTTTATGTGTGTGTATGTGTATAGCATATACCTATATATATGCATACGAAGGCTGGTAGAAATTGATGCAGAGCAGAGCAGTTAAGTAGCACGCCGTTAGGAGAAGCAATAAGAAAATGCTAAGCAGATGAAATATGGCAAATGAAGTAGGCTGTGTGGAGCAAACGAGCAGAGGCTGCAGTGGCGACGAGCAGCATAGTTAATATACACACAAATAAACGACAAATAAACGAAAGTAAGCAAGCAAGGACGACAGAAATAAGAATATATAAATAAGAGCGTGGCAGCTAAACAGTTTTGTACATATTTAACGGAGCAAATGGTGATCCCACTTGCCAGCAATACAACAGCTGCAACAGCAGGCGCTAGCGAGCAGCAACGATGAGTCGCACAAGCAACGGTGTATAGCTGAAGCGCCACTTGAGCATCGTCTTGAGCGTAGTAAATGTCTTGAGTCTGTGCGCGGCGCGACGGGGACGAAATGAGTCACAACAGAGTGACAGCAAGTAGACACCTAACAACAATCGCAACAATTGCGGCATGGCAGAAGGCAATAGGCATGACATGACACTATTGCAGTGCGACAGCGACGTTGAAGCGACAGCATCGATTGCTAGATAAGTGGAAAGTTAGACGCTGACTGCGAATTTATGCCTGCTGTATCTGATTTCTTTTTTGTACGCTATAAAAAATCGCTAGGAACGAGACGGGAGTGCGAAAAGAAGAGTCTTAACTGTAGGGTAGATGTGAGGGATGCTACCATGAACAGGGTTTTTAATTCAAAATTACTTTAAATTTATATATTTAATATATGTATATGATAGAAAGAATCGAAAGTTAGTGCTTTGGTCTATCTTCTGAATCGTAATGACGGTTGTTTTCTATATATATTACCAGGTATCCAATTAATGGGTTACCTAATAAGAGTTTATTTATTGCTTGCTTTCAAAACCGAACGCAAGGACACTTGGTATTGGCGCTACGAATAGCCTTATTGGCCTCTTGGCTATCCAATAAGTAGCCTTAATTTTGGCTACCCACTAGAAGATTTATGTAGTTAGAGTAGAGGCTCATTTAGTACATCTTGCAATGCTCACAATTTCGGCCTGAAAGACTGAATTGTGGTCATTTAGTTTGAAACTACGTTCTGCCTATGGATTACTACAGAAGAAGCCTACTCCTGTTCCATTTCACCCATTGGTCTATTTTTATCTGTTGGAAAATAAAAATGTTGGGTTTACAGCAACATGGGTCTCACTTTTTCGATCGCATTACCAATTGAAGGACCATTTAATCTTATAAAAAGTAAACTTCGGAGAAGAACAGCTATATATGCTAAGCCCAGAAGAATAAAGCGATGGTATAACTTTTACAATGTTTTCTTTCGTTTTTTTATATTACCCTTGCGGCTAATTTAGTAAGATTTTAATCTTGTAGGTTCTATGCATCTTCAAAAGGCTTACGCAGCTTTAAATTACCCAAAATACTCGCAACTTCCTGAACAAAAATTCCAATTTAAGTATTTACTTATAAAATACTTCAAATATGCCGCCTTTATTTCACTTTTTTTTTAACTTCCTTCACCAGCTCCTTTAAATATTTACTATCATTTACTTATATAATACATTTTTTACACACATATACTCGCTTTATCCTTAATACAATCCACTTTATTTGCTTATGTCTACGCCACTTGCTCCCAACGGCGACTGCCAGCTACTTAGAGCCCTTTATTTGTTTCAAATTATTATTTTTACTTTCCACACGACTGCTCACATCAGCGCGGCTGTCATGCACAAGTAAGCATGCGCACATAAACACAGGCACTTGCTGTGGCAGCTTCCACGAAAATCGCGCGGCCAGACGTACGCGCAACCTTTACAAATCGTTGAGACGATAAGCGCATATTCAGCTGAAAATTGCTACATACTCGAAAAGTGGAATAAATGCAGGTGCTGGGAAGAGATTTAGGAGAGGTTTGCGATATATCGTCGGCTATAATGCAAAACAACGTATCATCAAAAATATAGGAATTTAGTTTTTTACTGCTGATACACTAGATCGTATTACATGTATATGGCATAATTGTTTTAGCTTCCGATGTTAGATATAACCAATATATAACCGGTATATAACCATTTTATAGCCGAAACTGCAATTTTGTTTTGAGTTTTTTATTGCTTACATAACATAAAATTTTCTGCTCCCACTGTCAGATATAACCAATATATAACCAAAAAATAATCAATATATAACAAATATTTAACCATTTTAGAACCAGTTTCCATTATATTGTTTTTCCTCCACCTGTAAACTTATAAAAAGTGATGTTTTGCATTTTAGCTGACGATATGTATATTTATACCATATATGATTGGTTTTTTTGTAGCTTGAAAAACTATATTTTTGACAATAGCTTACAATTTTAACTCAGCGTTAGACTTTACTAAACTTTAGCAGTAAAAGTTAATCCCTCAATTCGTTTGCTCGTTTTTTCTTGAACGTTAAAAGCTTAAATTTCCGTTTTTTATAGTAAACACAGGCTTTCTTCAGCTACCATATTCCCCCTTTCTAACATATATATATGTATATATCCAAATGCATTCTCCTTTCTTATTTATGTACATATGTATATACATGTGCATACCTGCGTTCAAAGTTCAATTCTGCAATTTTCTCAAGGTCATTTGTCATATATCACTACACCACAAAGGTAGACAGATAAGAAGAAGGCAATATGTAACGATGTATAAGTGTGTGTGCAAGCTTGAGCTTTTCTACTAGCTGTGGTCAATTGGAAGGCTCAAGGCTGTCT
This sequence comes from Bactrocera dorsalis, assembly GCF_023373825.1. Taxonomy (NCBI): domain Eukaryota; kingdom Metazoa; phylum Arthropoda; class Insecta; order Diptera; family Tephritidae; genus Bactrocera; species Bactrocera dorsalis. The sequence goes on along the minus strand of NC_064307.1, from coordinate 70,666,769 downwards.
ACCTATGCGCTTAAAGTTAGCAAAAAAGCAGAAGAAAACGATTTTTATACAAAAAAAATGAAAATAATCGAAAGAAGACAAGCAAGAGAGAGGCAAACGTATAGCTACACTTGTACAATGACCCTTAAAACGGCCAATGCTCCTTACGAAAATTGACCAAATTGCTTGAGTACAGGTGTGCGCGCCGCTGGTCCGCCAAAGGCGTTCGCTGCTCAATGGTGGTCAACTGCGAACTTTGACGGCGATAAAGAAAAGCGGCTGTGCTTAAAATAACAAGCATAAGTATATACATATATAAGAAATATTTGTAACTTATATTTGTTCAGGCATTTATTTGGCGCGCACTTATAACAGCGCTCAAGCATATAAATGCCTACATTTGTTAGTATATCAAACTCATGCACGGCTGGCAGGCTTTGTAGGCGCATTCAGGTGTTTTGGCTGGTGCTTTTTATAAAGAAAATAAAAAAAATGTTTTTGTTATAACAACATTGTTTATATATAAAAGCTTACCACCGGCTGGTCAGTTTCTACACACATATACTTCGACACCACAATTTCATTTCATTTTTTTGCTTTACCGCCACAAAATCGAATTGCCAATTTTCGCACAAACAAGCGCGCTCTATTGTTGTTTGCTACTTTATAACTTGCTGTTTGTTATTTTTATTATTACTATATATATGCATGTTATGTGTATTCAATATTTATTTGTAGCGCTTATTTTATTATAAGCAATGTTGAGTGCTGTTATTGTTTTCATACGTGCTGGCTGCGCACAATAACAATGCTCTCTAGTGGCATGACAGCCGGTAGGTAGCAGTTGGCAGCGCCAATATCACGATTTACTCTTCAACACCTTGCACACAGCACACACTCACATATGTCTACACATACATATATACGCACACGTTCACTTATGTGTTGCTCATATAGCGAGGCATTCTTGCATTGTAGTTACATTCCATTATCAATATTGCATGCAATGTGTTACCGCAAATTTTGTATTTGTACACTGAAATTTGTGTTTACAAGCGCCTGTGTGGGTATGTGGCAAGAGTTGAGGTGTTATATATTAAAAAAACACGTTAACGAGAAAAAATGTTACATTGTAGAAATAACACACTTCACAGATAAAAAAGTTTCCATACAAGTACATATTTTTGAACAGTCAGTTTGTATGACAGCTATATGGTATAGTTGTCCGATCTTAAAAAAAATTATGAGGATTGTAGAATTCTTTTATGTTTGACTCTGATCACTCTGCTCATTTATATATATATATATATATATACATATATGTACTCGAAAGAGTCTCCGACGCTTTCTTCAAGGTTTCATAAACCTTGTGGTAAACTTGATATACCCACTTCAGAGTTTAAAAATAATAAAAATTTAAAAATGTTAAAAATTAAAAAAGAATTTGGAGCACTAAGCCACATTTGCATAGATTTCTTGTTGCTTTTATATATTCTTCAGTTCAAAATTTACACACATAGTCGTTTACTTACGTAGCAAAATAAAAAATTTTGCTAAAAATAAATAATATATTAAAACAATAGCAAAAATCCGCACACCAACAACTGTGATAATCGATTTGCGCACATGGCGTATACGTAACATTTTGCTGCTGGCATGTATTGCGTTAGCTGTTGCTTTCGCTGTCTGTTTTTTATTGATTTGCTACAACCTTTTTCGCATTACCACTTGAATTACTTATGTGCTTGTGCAAACATACATAGCAATGCAAACACATACATATACTCCCAAACACACATATAATAGTTACATATACGTATTTCGCTTTATAATAGCTTCAACTTTTGTTCTGTGCCTGCGCCACGAAATTGCTTTTTGCTATCAATATGTTAGCGCATCGCATATTTTGGTTGCATTTTGTTGTTATTTATCATTGCTTACACCATTCACATTATATTTTTGCTACTATTTCTCTTTAAAATCGTTCAACTATTGCTTTGCTGCTGCCTTCTTTTTTGCTTTCCCTACAGTTTGTTGCCACAAACGCTTGTTTTTGTCTGTCTTTTGTTTTTGCGGGAATATTTCTGTATGCCCTAGAGTATTGTGCACTCATTCAATTTATCCTACGATAACAATGAGTGCAAAAATATTTAGTTGTATATGCATAAATACAAAATATAAATATATAAAGCGTTTTTGAGTGCGCTTATGGCATTGATAGTGAAAATAAGTCCTGAAAAAAAACTCGAAAGTCTTTAAATATTTGTCAACGTATAGAGAAAATTCAACTTTGGATTTTTGATCAAATAGTTGTTTCTGTTCTTAACTAATTCGCGTGGCATTCTTCGATTTCTTATACAAAAATTTTAAAATATAGCGAATTTCTTCATTATATTCACTCATTTTTGAAAAGCTGTGACTGTAACCCGAATTTATTTTTTTTTTCCTTAAAGTATAAAACCTCACCTTTCCAGCACTATATGATATGATACAATTGATTGGTAGCACTGGAGATAAACGACTGCAACGACATCTTTTGATAAAATGCGAAAAGACTTTTTCGACTACCCAATATTACCACCAAATTCATCATATTTTTAGAAAAATATATAATGTTTTTTTTTTCATATTCAATACTAATAAATTTCCCATTAAAACGCTTTATATTTCCTCAAACTGCTTGACACATGGGACGGCGTTGAAGCTAATAATTATTTCAACAATTCATGACTCTCATATGGTGGACAGCTTAAATTTCAAAGTAGCTCTAACAAGTACATACATATATGATATACAGACATTTGTATATATAACACACATCTTTATATATAATATTATTATATAAGCACCCAAATTCGCTGACCTTATCCTTTTACCGCCAACAATCAATGTGTTGAAGTATGCCATCGCTAGAGCTACAACATACTAAATACTATCATTTGTTGTTGTTGTTTGACGCGTAAAACGCTGATTGTGGCGATTTATTGCACAATTTATTTCATAATCGTATTTATTGGCGCTGCCTGGCGGGTAATGATTTTTCAAATTTAATTTTGTGTGATAAATGTATAATGCCAACGCATTTCAATATATATTTTCATTATAGCCGAGCTTAAGTTTGCATGTATATTTATGTTTGCACGGGACGTATAAAAACATAAAATTGCATTATTGCATGAAATTTATGAAATTCACGCAATTGTGCATTAAAATTGTAAAATTGTGCTGCGTCAGTTCATAATTTGTCAGCTGCGCTCAAAATATGCAAGTAATTGAAATTCGTGAATTTATTGTTTTTTATATTGTAAGCTGTTGTTTAACGTATATTAACTTTCTGTGATGCTATGAAGAATTTATAGAAATAACAGTTTGTCTCCTGCAAAAATATGAGGCTAGTTCCAGATTAGATCCAGAGATCGCACTCGGACTACTATAAGCAGCGCTTTGTGAAGCCATAAAAGTAGAAAAACTCTGTATCAAACTTAAAAGTCAACAAAGTGCCTTGTGAATAATAAAAAATTACTCTAGCGTATAATTTTTAAATCTTAGACGAAGTTGTTCAGAATAACCCATAGAATATTTCCGACATACATATGTACATCATTTTTTAGTAAAAGATCGACCAGCACTACCGGCAGAAATGTATTATAAATGTATTATTAACTGACGAACGAATTTTTATAAATAAAAAATTGGCCTCAAAAATAATTGGCTCGAAACCACAGACTCTTAGGCGAAGTTGTTCAGAATGACCCGTAGAAAATTTCCAACATACGCCATTTTTAATATACACAGACAGAAATTTATTATAAGCAAAAACAGAAAAATTTACGTGTATATTTCCAATAATTTGCTTACAAACTCACCTTTTTTAAAGATGCCTTGGCTTTATTACTCCACCGGCTTTTTTTTTATAAGAACGCTATACTATGGCACTTAATACTCGACACACGCGACATAAACCAACCGAGAACCGCATAAAGTACCAACGCACTTGTTACATTCATAAATACGCGCATATACACACCCACGAACAAGCCCGAAAACGCACATAAGGAATTTTCACAATATAGACACCACACATTACGACTTTCACGACACTATTTTTACTTTTATTAACGATCCAACTTTACATTAGATAAAAAACACAATTTCACATTTTAAACAAATCTTCTTCTTCTTCTTCTTTACTGGCGTAGACACCGCTTACGCGATTACAGCCGAGTCAACAAAACAAATACTTTTTACTAATTTTAATAAATGTTTGCAATATCCACCAAGAGTTAGTGTGTTCACTTTCATTACCACTTGTAACTAAATATTTTTACTGTTACTTTGCATTCCTCAATTGGAATAAATCAGTTGATTTCCCCTTAACTTCGCATTCCACAAGTCTAGAAAATTCGAAACTCTTCTAAAATCTATCACCCCTCTTCATTACCTATTATTATATGCATAATATGTTGAAGGTCAACTTCGAACATTAAGAAATTTGCAACAACAATACAAACAAGCATAGCGTCACTCATTTCTCAATGATGAGATGAGCACGCAGCTTAGTCACATACATATGAACACATGAGTGTGTGCACGCGAGAGCTTTGCGCAACATTCATATGCAGGTGTAACATTTTTCGAAGTAAGAGCGCATAGCGGATGAAGAGAGCTTTGATGCGATGTATGCAAGCGGTTTGCGCAACATTGAAATGCAAGTGTAACATTGTACGAAGTAAGAGCGCATGGCTGATGAAGAGAAAATGAAGTGAGCCGAGCTGAAAGCGAAAATGAAGTTATGTAAATGCAAGGATGCTGTTAGTTTTGGTGAGAGGGTGTATTTAGGATGCCCGGTGGTTAAGAGGTCAAAATTATAGTGAAATTAAAAGTAAGATATGCATAAGGACTAGAAATTAGATCACTTAGGTATTTGTGAGGCAAAATATCATTACTTCAAAGGGAAATTAATTGAATTATTTTATAAAATAGGAAAGAAGTACTGTCGATTATTTTTTTTTTTTTAGTGTCTAGTAGAACGCAGGAGGAGAGAAATATTCGAATATACTGATAGCGGAAAAAAGGTTTATTTTCTGGCCACAACATTGAGAGAAGATCTATGGGTTATGTACTAGGCAGACTGCAAGGCATTCCCACAAAAGAGACAGAATTATGTAACATTACTTTTTATAACTTTGCGGGCGAAGAAAAAACGATATAATAGATACTACTCATATTGGAACAAAATTTGAGTTTTGGTTAAAAAATGGTTATATAATTGGTTATAAATTGGTTATATATTGGTTATATGTTGGTTATATATTGGTTATATCTGACAGCGGAAACTGAAAATTTTATGCTACATACATGTAACACGATGTAGTGAATCGGAAAAAACAGTAAACTTAATTTCGATGTTTTCTATGATACGTTGTATGCAGGAGACGATATATTAAAGCATAATTTTTATATTTTTTTACTACTCAACAATTGCTACTGAGAAAAACGCACCAGCGCTTACAATACTGATAAGCTTTTATATTTATATATATTTTAGTATAAGTATGTCTACACATAAACATATACATATATGTATATATATACTTTTATATTAATATATACAAATACAGCACGAAGGCGAGCGATAACGACAACAAATTGGAATTCCCCGCTGAATTTGTACACGCCAAGAGTCCGTAATAATTATACTTCAGATTATGGCATTTACACACACCTACACACCACACACACACAAGACAACAACACATATACAAGCATTTAAATACACATATTATACAATAAATTCCTATGTACGTCATAATCCATGCACGGTCAACACCGTCTGGTCGGCGTCTGAGCGCAATACCGTAACACGCACGCTCACACACTCAAACAAACAACTAAATGCGTGAAGCAATGCCGCTGCAATGCAATCACAGCAAGAAGCTGCGTAGGCGTTATTGCTTATATGCAAGAGCAACAATGCGCATAAACGTAATTGCAAGAAGATATGGTAACAGTAACACATACATATGAATAACAAATACATATGCACATTCTCGTCTACACATCTCATCACAGAACTTTGCCTGCCCACCCTGTCTGCCACCAATCCAGTAGAACGCAAAATTTACCACACTGTCAGCACCACGCATATAAATGTCCATTTACATGACTATGCGCCTACAAGTATGCAGCAAATATATTGCATTCCCTGTGTTGGCGCTTTTGTATGCTGCAGTGTATTGGCTGTTTGGCGCCAGCGCAACAACACAGAAATATTTCGTACAACGGCATACCACTACAGACACTATTACAAGTATACATACCTAGAGGCACACACACACCTCTACGCATACCTTCATAAGCGCTTATAAGCCTTATTGTACATACAGTTATGTTTGTGCGTACGTGTTGGCTTCGTTTGCATACATTTTGAATTTCTTCTGCATGCATTCAACAATCAGCAGCATATTTACATATACATGCACACACACACATACATGCAGCCGCTTGTTGGCGTACAATCATAATCTCTTGGAATTCTCCAGGCCGCGAATTGCATTGTAAATACCACAAATGGCATATTTTCGCGGCGACAGTGCCGAGATTGCCGATGTATGCACGTTATGCCGAATTGAGAAATATTTTTCGGTGCGATACAGTTATGCGGGAGAATATAAGCCAAAAAATGCAGTTTTTTCTTTGGAAGGCGTTGCGGCTTTATTTGTATAAAATCCAAAGGGAAGTTGCTGGTATTGCTCTCAAAGCGGAAATCGTTATAATAGGTACATAGAGGCTAGACCTAACCCTATTTAACTTAATTCATAATTAAACTTTTCTCAAGAACACGCGTCCATGCATTTAAGCTAATTCAAAATTTTCGGACTTCCATGAGTTTTCTTAGAAATGAGGATGTAGACGGGGCCTCAATACAGCCTTCTTAGATCTTTTGGACGAACGGCACCTCACATGGACGATAAAGCAACTGATGATGACATACCTGCGCAATTTCAGCAGACGGTACGGGAACTGTTTTCGATTAGGTCATATTCGTAGATCTTGGAAACAAGAAGAATGGCGTCTATCCTGAAAGCCAATAAGAGCTCTCTTGTGAACGCCAGGGATTTCAGGCCTCTTAGTCTCTCCTCGTTTCTGTTGACGACGCTGGAGAGACTTATGGCCCTGCTCATCAAAATTAGCACACCGAGAGACATAACGTTGGGAGCTCAACATCCATACAGCAAAGGCAGGTCGGTAGACATGGCTCTGAAGGACGTCTTGTCATGACTGGCGGGAGCCCCCATTCATAAGAAATACGCAGTAGAAACATTTCTCGATACTGAGAAAGCATTCAAAAATGTCAGGCCAAAAGCGGTCATAAGTGCTCTGCATAGATTATAGATAGGGAGTGTCTCCTCTGCGATAGAACTGCCGTGTCGGATTGGAGCGGTATGCGACAAAGGTCTTTAGAGGCACCCAGCAAGATAAAGCCATGTCTTCATTACTCTGGATCTTAGTGATAAATTCATTAGGTGGAAAGAACTCGAACGACGAGGCTGTCGGGTGTTAGCCTATGAAGATGATAAAGCTCTTATGAAAGCGTTTACGAGTTAAGGAAAGGGTACCTCAACGAAGTAACTAGTTGGGCAGGAATCAGCACTTTAGCTGTCAAATTAAAATAAATCTGAACTGGTTTTATTTACCAGGAAGTAAAACAAACCTTGGATACATCCCTTCCCTTATTAGGTGGCCTGGCGAAAAGCTGAAATACTTGCGTCCCATCCTTGATAGGTATCATCATGGAAGTCCAATATTGAAGAGATGGTGAGGAAGGCATTGACTGCCTTATATTACTATAAGGGAATTATTGGAAAGCGGTGGGGTCTCTCACCAAAGAGCAACATTCCGAAATCCTCTATCACTTTAAGTGCGTCTTGAATCACGGCGTCGCGGAAAGTATTCCTGCGGCATCTTTTCGGCACGCATACCTACGAAAGATATGACGCAGTGAGCATCGAAGGGTCGATTAGGTGAATTTTTTATCAGTCAGAAGTGGGAGCCACAGGGTTTGAACTCGCTGATAATGAGCTGAAAGCTAGTCAAAGGGGGCATGACATCAATTGCAGTAGAATTAAGATAATTCCATATTAAACTTGTTAGAGTGCCTGGCCACAGCAGAATCGTGGAAAATTGTTAAGCCAACAAGTTTGCAAGAAAAAGCATCCATAACCAATTTTCAACTGGATGGGAATGAGAAGGGAAAGGGCTTGGCCTGAGCTCAGCAAGTGTTCGTCAACAGCTAGCATTTGTAGGGTTGAGATGACCTCCTAGCACAGAATGGAACGTTAATAACAATTTTGAATACTAATGGAGTTCAAATGCTGCAACATAGTAAATACCAGAATAAAGTTCCTGAGAACCAAACCAAACTAACACAGCGACGCAGCTAACATACCAGTATTTTGTGCACCCACAAAATCCAGCACTAGAAATGAGGTCAACAAACCATCCCAGAATAGCATTAAACTTACTCAACAAGCCGCAAATCTCATAAATTGCCTACAACAAACAACGTAGAATTCATTTCAGCTATAAATGCAAGCTACGCCCAAAAATATGCCAAACGAAATTAGCAGCCATGCAGCAACATTTCGGTAAAGGCGACGCCTAAAACGAATCATGTGAAATTAATCAAAAAAATATGCTTTAATTTAATTAAATTCTATACCACGCCTGGGCGTATGCAATAAATTATGAGCAACACACACACATATATTTATATATATATATACGTATATACACAGAGGCAAACATAAAACACAAACGCTGAGAGGCGGTTTGCTGCGCCGCAGCAGCCACAAAGCGCTAACCAATACAAGCGCGCATTGCTAAATATATATGCATATCAATACATATATGTGTATATGTGTGCGTAGCCATAAATTTGCAATAGCAAATGATGCGCTTGAGTGCAACTAAAAATATGCAAAACTTCTAAATGGCACATTGCTGCGCGCTTTATGCAAGCATTGCTGGATTTATTTTATTGTAGCAACATGTATGTATGCATGTGTGTGTGTTTGTGCAACATTTATTCACTCATTCTCTAATTTACTCATGCATGTCGGCCACAATGCGCGCATATTTTATGAAGCTTACGTGGCAGCCTAAAAGCATGCTACATTTTAATGTACAAATACGCGCTGATAAAGCGTTGCCGCTGCGTTGGCTTGTGTGTGTGTGCGGTGACTATGTCTGACATTTGGCTGCTGGCGGTGGTTGCGGTGGTTGCGGTGCGAAGTGGTTTGCGCGCATTGCACACAAAAATGTATGGCAACTATGTGAAATAGATAATTTGCGCGCTGTAACTAAATTTATGCAACATTTGTTGCATCATCAACTATTTAGTGGCACAGCATAATTTGGGGCGTGGGTGGATTGTTGCCGAGACACTAATGCACAAATTGCCAGCGACTTGTTTTAATTTACTCGCGCCGTCACCGAAACCAGCCACCACACACACACACACACAACTACAAGCGGCGCTGCATTTAAACTACATACAGGCGCCTCCTTCAATCGGTGTGTGCATTTCATTTCACTCACATTTGCCGTAGTCATTCATTTTGTTGCATTTATTTGAATTTGGCAAATAGTTTTGCAGTAAAAACAAAACAACAACAACACAAATGTTGCAAACATTGCGGTCGTGCCTAAGCAAACTACATTTGCCGCTTACAATTCATTTTAATGGCATTTCAGGCGCATTGACTGCATTTATTGGTTTGCTTTGTAGGCGCGCTTTGCTACTGCCATTTATTATTGCCTACATTTAGGAGCTCGTACATGAGCGCGCTCAACGCTGTTGCTAATGAACACCAAATATGCAATTAGCACAAAAGTTGAGTTATTTCGGCGCAAATATTTATTTGCCATTTTGACCTTACATCGTCCACTTGCGGCTTGCTTGTGGCGCACGTAGCCTGCTCAGCCTTATAGATGGCCTTGTGTACGCCTACTGCTATGCAACAATTGCTTGCTTTCACATTTAGTTGTTGTACGCTGTAAGCGCTCGTTTGTTGTTATTGTTATTGCAGTTTCCTTTTTTTTATGTTGATGAATTTTGCTGTGGCACGTAATGTGCAAATTAATAAGCGCCAACGAATGTATTTCGTTACATATGCATGTACAAGTATGTATTTGTAAACAATTAGAAGCACGTAGACTAATTCACATATAAATAATAACACATGCTTATGTAATCATACGAGTGTTCGTAGATATGCACGGCACCCTGTGGTGGCCAGCACAACTGTATTTATTAGCGCTTCCAGCGCTTGTTGGCCATAAACTTGCATAAGTAGGAGGGGTGCTTGTGGTAACTTGGTATTTTTGCTTACACAAAACGTTGCTTTTGCTAGTCAGTGTGTATGTGCTTGGGTGCTTACACCAAAATATGTATATTGGTCTGCTTGTAATAATTAGTTCGTTGTATATTGCTTACTCATTCGGTAATTAAATGCATATTTTGTTTTTTCTTTCCACCTGTGTGTATGAAATACTTTGAAATTTGTGGATTTCGTTAATAGTCTATCAAATATAGTATTGTGTAAAATATTAGAAGTAATGCAAATAAATTGAGAGCATAATTTTCTATGTTGACGAAAGTTCTCTAAGCGCCATTCACTTGGGAGTGGCCAGAAACGATTATTTTACATATGACTCAAGCAGCTCGTAATTTCCGGTCTGAGACCAAATATCCTCTGGATAACCAAAAAACATCTGTTTGAAGGAGATCCAAAGTGAGAAAGCGAAACATCCCTCCCCTGATGTTTCGTCCCCAAATGGGTTGAGGCTCATCGACTTGCCGGCGCCCGAAATATGGTATTTCTATTACTAGAATTCAGCTTAAGAAAATTCATCAAGCTACCTAACTTTTTCCGGACCGAAAGGCCACCAACTAGATCGATTTTGTTGTGATAGATGGAAGACACGTTTCCAGTGTTTTAAACTTATGTAAGCTCCTAGGTCCTAACATTGACTCAGACCACTATCTTCTTCTGTGCAGGAAAAAAACGCACATCAACAAACACAAGACAGGTTCGATGTGGAAAAGCTCCAATCACAACAGACAGCTGAAAGGTGTTTTACCCGACTTGCACTCCTGCTCTCTGAGAGCACACATCAGCAGTTCGGCATAGGGGAACTATAGGATGGCATTTCAAGCCACTTACGTATACCTGCAACCAAATCCATTGATTTTCAGAGAATGCAAAAGGAAAGCTTGTACGAATAGGAGTGCCGTGTCGTAGCGGAGAGAAAACTGCCTACCTCGCAAGGTTACAGTCGACCACACTTGAGGGATAGGATAGATAACGAAAGTTAAAGAGGGAAGCGAGACGCATTTGCAGACAGAAAAAGAGAGAGACTATGAAGGGCTGGATAAGTTAAGCTAGTCATGTTCTCCGAATGGATAAAAACACTCCAGCTCTGAGAGTGTTCGACGCAGTACCCGCCGAGGGAGCAGTATTTTCTATTCTAATTTCCTTTATTAATCAAAAAAGTAATTATGCTAAATTTTTTCACAGTACTGTTCAACAAAGCACATACAGCTATATGTTATAGTTATTCTCAACACAATAAGTGACCATGTAAATCCTTGTTGCAATACCTGGACGCGCACATACATATTTTTCCTGCTTAACGATAATTTTCAGCACTTTTTACACGCCCGCTCTTACAACTACATTATTTTGTTGTTTTCCCATAACATATAGTATTCAAGTGTTTTCTGAATTTTACCTAGTTTTTTGGTTTTTTATACTTTTAGTTTTTCGCACGCGTTGCCGCGTGTTTGTTGTTTTATAATAAACATGAAAATTTAAATGTGCTGTAAGTAGATTAGTGTTTGGTTCGGTGTAAATTTTAAGTAGATTAGCGAGCGGATTTGTGCGCAATTAAACCAGCGAGTGTTGCATTAAGTTTATGCTAAAGCAGTAAAATAGAGCTTGTAAATGTTGTTGTAGGTGCTTCATGTGATTGCTGTTGCTTTGCGTGCAGTGGAAATTTATGGAGTGTAAAGTGTAGTTAATTGAGTAGCTGAATTCATTTTAGATGGGAATTTAAGTTGAAATGAGTGTTAAGAGTTTGGTAAATTGAAAGAAAGCAAAGAAATTGTTATAAGCTTCCCCAGCATTTTTTAACCCTAGCGTACAATTCAACAATTATATTGATTCGATTTTCTCAAACTAAAGTATGTTTTATAATTTTTTCCAACCCATGAAACATTTTTCCAGTTTGTTTGCGTTTATTTCAATAATTAGTTCAAGTTTCAAGTAAATATCATCAATAAATTAATGGTCAGCCTAAAGGTATGCTACAAACATTCGATGAGTGCACATTAAAAATTATTTACATACTTTTAGGCTAGCAAACAAAGCAGGTATGGTACCTATACGTAATCTTTTGAAAATTTGGTCGTTTTTTAATACTAACATCTATGTATGTATTATGAATTCAATATTGCCTTCAAATATACGTATGTATAATTAAGTTATTTCTCCCTACATATTTATTTTGTTAATTTTACTACTTTTCGGATTTCTTGGCGTTAAAATTTTCAATAATTTGTATATATTTCGACTAAATATTATAAATAAATTTACTATTAGCCTAAATGTATACTAAAATGTTTCGTTAATTACCCAGTTAAAACTAAAGCACACTTTTAGGCTTACAAACCGATAGGGCTGGACCAAATTTTTCATAAATGTCTATATATTTCCTCTAAACCACCAATAAATTTGTGCTTACCTTAAAGGTATGCTAAAAAATGTGCTTAATATCCAGTTAAAACTATTAGCATTCTTTTAGGCCTACAAACTGATTGGGAAGGAATCTATAACTGATTTTGAAGCTTCCTATATTTTTTCCATCATCTTTATCTTATCAAATTGACTTTGTCCTAGTATACATATTTAAAGTATGTCCTCCCTACAACAAATATTATTTTTTTTAACTTTTTAATACTTCTCCGGTTTCTCGACAAAAAAGCTCTCAATAGAACAAATATCGACGATATATCGGCAATAGTTTGCTGCAGAGATCAATCTAGCATATTTTTAACATACTTTTGGACGCCCCAAAATCGTTTCTGTTCTCAAGACTGTTTTATTAAACATTTAAAAACATAAAAATATTTTTTAAATAAATATTTCAACATTATTAGCATACCTATAGGCTGCTCAAAATAGCTTATTTCTTAAACAACTAGCGTTAAAAGCTCTAGGGTAGTAAAATTTTTATTTTTTAATATTTTGTAAATTTAAAAACTTACCGAAAAGACAGCTGAATATAGTCACAAATCTGCTCACGCCTCCAGTGCCCGCTGCAACAATAAGATCAGCTCAACAAGTAACAACAGCAACACGCTCCTCACGACAGCAGTTTGCACTCACTCTCCACTTTTATTTTGTACGATTTTCAATTCAAACACTTGACAGTTAAATGCTGCAGTTTATGCAACAACCGATTTACTCACGAGATTTCGCACGCACAGCAACAAACACCAACAAAAGTGTTGAAAATAAATGCTAACGTTGCTTGGCATATGTTTTGTTGGTATTTGCTAGCGTTGATGGCCTAAAAAAGTTGTTTCTCGCTTGTAGCGCTTAATACGATTTTTGTGCACGAAAAATGTTCGAGAAATACGAAGTACAAAAACAACAGTCTGTGAAGCAGCGCGTTTCAAAAGCGCTCAAGAAGAAGAATAAACTTTGCCAAATTATTCTAGCAGCACTTTGCTTTTATTTCTCAAGATCTGCTTAAGCATTTATTTTACGTTCTTTTTTTCTCTCTATTTATAAAAAGCTATAAGTTTAAAGAGTTTTTTTTTATTTATTTTTACTATATTTCTTTATATTTTTTTTTTTCAAATAAATTTTTCGTATATTCTTGGCTTTTTTGTGTTTCGCGATTCTTTTTTGTGTTTTGTTGCTCACTTATTTATTACCATTTATTCTGTTGTTCCAGTTTACGCTTAAACTTTTCGCTGCAATTATTTCGCACGATTCTGCGCTTCCCGCTTCCCGCTGGCGCCCACGCGTGCTAGCAGCTGTACGCTTTTACGCTTTGCTTGTTTTGCTTACAATACCGGAAATACGTTACAAATTACGCTCTCGTTGTTGGCTGCGCACATTTATTTTGTTTTATAGTTTAATTCCTGCTGCGGATGTCTTAGTGTGTTTGTTGCTCTTATTTTTTAAACTTTCTTTTTTTGATTTCTATCTTCTTCGTTATTTCTTTATTTTCAAGATTTTTTAGTATCAATTATTTCGTAGCTTTGTTGTTTTCACGTTTTTGTTGCTTTTGATCTTTGTTTCGTTGCGCTGCACTTTTTTACCGTTTTCACTTCCGTTGCGCTTTTGTTGTTGCCACTTTCCTCTTACTTGGCTACACTTAGTCTTCAGTGCTGCATGCTGCACCTTCTTCGCTTAACAATAACAACAGCAAGTCTAGTGATTTTCAATCTTTTTCTGCAATTCTGATTTGCTTGCCACGTCTTGCTGCAACTTTATTTCACTTTTCTGCCTTATTTTGTTGTTATTTTTGCTTTGTTTCTAGCATTATTTTCGCTTGTTATTTATTTGTTTCGATTTTTATTTTTTGCTCTACTTCAACTTCTACTTAAGTTGTTTATTTTAAGCGCTCGCAGCATACTTTTGTAACGCATTGATTGAGTTTCCGCTTCCGCTTTAAAATGTGAAGTGATTTTGCCTCCGCTTGTATTTTGCCATTCAGCGTTGTCAAATGCGCTACATTATTTCATTTGGTTTATTATTTCTACTCATTTACCTTGACTGTTACTGCAATTACGCGATTTTTGTAGGATTTTCTTTGAAAAGCACTGAAAAGGCAAAGAAAATGAAAATGGATTTGTTATACTTCATGAAATCCATTTCTTTAGTATTAGAATAATATGTAGTCTTAAATATATCAGAAAACCAGATTTCAGATCGAAAAACAATTAGAAAAAAGCCAAAATTTTTCTTTAGAAAATAAGCAATAAGGTGAAAATTTAAACATAATTTTAAGCGCACAGCCCTTTTTGTTTCAAGAGTTATTTTTTATAGGCTGAGGTTTTTGGTACATATTTTACATAAATCAGCGGTCTTACATGAGATCGAGGCAAATTATGAACAAAGTCAAAAAAATTCTATTGAAAATAGTGAAAATGGCTATATAATTTTAGGCCTTCCATTCTATTTTATTTGTAGAGGTAATTCTTGTAGACAGAGATTTTAGTATTTTCACCAATGGAGACTATATATGTTTTATTGACTATGACTAGCATTTAGGTAGACTCGAAACTTCAGTACTACTAGAAAATAATTAAAATTAAAAAAATTATTTTATTGCTTATCGGAATGTCTACGTCGGGTAATAACAAGTTTGGTATGCGGGAGAGTAAATAATTTTATCTCAAAACGCAATCAGGAGGAAATGTAGATAATTCATTCAAAGAAAATCAAATTATTTGCCTATACTATTCACCTTATGAGATATATTTTTTACTATTTTTGCACGAACATTTCATTTCACGTCGGTATTCTGAAAAGATTTTTCAGTTACTTGTATTGCTCTTCCATAGACCATTTCGGAATTTATGTTCTCCACTTTGAGCTTTTATAAACAATAAAATATTTGTGAAATCTTCCAAAATTGCTTAAACCCTAAATGTTTTCGACCTAATAGGCAACCGAGGCTGATAATTTAATTTCAAGACGGCCTGAACTCTAAGTATTTTCATCCTAATAGATACCTGAGTTTAATATTTTGCTTGAAAGAGTTTTAAAAGTCCAATATCGAAAAAAATGTGACCACTAGATGGCGCTGTAATGAGATTATTTGAAAAGCACTTTCTAACAATTTGATAATGGATTTGCTAGCATGGACTTATCAGGTATAGCGCCATAAAGGCAGTTCCTTGTCGTGCTGTCAAAAGCAATTTTGAAATCGACAAAGAGGTGGGGTATGTCGATACTCTTTTCAAGAGTATTTTCCAAGATTTTGCACATGGTGAATATCTGGTCAATTGTTGATTTTCCAGTCCTAACGGCACGCTGATGAGGTCCAATCAGTTTGTTAACGGAGGGTCTTATTGTTCCCTATAAAGAACCTTATATGCGTTGTTAAGCACACTTAAATTCCAATTGGGCATGCTTTCCTTCGACAATATTCTACAAAAAAGCTCGGCTGGCAATTCATCGCCGCTTTGTTAATCTTCAGACAGGTAATTGCTATTCGAACTACTTCATAGCCGGGCAATGGAAGGTCGGTTCCATCGTCATCGATTGGGGTATCGGGTTGACCATCTCCTAGTGTTATGCTTTCACTGCCGGACAGCAGGTTCTAGAAGTGTTCCCTCCATAATTTTAGTATGCTCTGAGCATCATCACGTCTGTGGGTTCTACGGGAGTAATAGCTAAAGTAAATTTATCAATTTGGGTAAATTAGGAAATAAGCCACAACCTTGACAGCGCTATAGTCAATTTTCAGGAAAAACTACATGTTAGGGCTAGTAAAACTAGTTTATCAGTTATATTTTATGAAGTAAATTAGTAAATAAGCTTCGACATAGATGGCGCTATAGTAGATTTTTAATAAAACTAACTTAAAAGGCTAGTAAAACCAAATTTAAGTTATATTTTATTGTTTAATATAATTGTATAATTTTTCAACTATATGCCGCATGCATATAAATCTTTAGTTTGCGTCCACTCACCTTTGTTTAAGCAGTCTATGTAAGCGACGCTTAAAGCTCCAACATAAATGTCAGATTTTATAGAGTACCAACTACCTACGATTTTCAAACTTCATTAGTATGCATTTCGATGCTTGCTTATTTTAATTACTTATAAAGAGTTGTTTTAAAATTTTATATTATTTTTCACTTTTTTTCCAAATTCCACTTAAGAGGCACTACAATAATTCCTGATTTCGAAGTATTAACGCAGATAACACTTTAATTAAGAATATAATTCAGCACATATTAGCATAAATACGAGTAATAACAGCACTTAAACGCGACTTGCCTTGCGGCGCAAGTGTGTACAGCCAACAACAAAAAGACCGCACAGACTCAAGCAACGCACACGACATGCAACGCACTTGTGTTGTTGTTGTGCTTTTGTGCTCTGTGCCCGAGTATGTTGCCGCTTTTGTGCTGCGCTATTAATTAATTAAATACATAATTTATGACTCAACATTAACAGAGCGAGTGTGCACTTTAACTCACACCAACGCACACAGGCAGGCAATGCACGTTGCATCACAAGTGTCTTTGGTGTGTGTTGGCGTTGGCGTATGAGTAATGCGGCGCACTTTTGTATGATTTTATTATTTTAGCTGCGTTTTGCGGTGAATATGTTTGCACTTTTTATTATAAATGTTATTATTATGCTTTTTCGTGTTTATGCACACGCACACTCACACATACATGCATATATTTGTGCTAGCAATTGCACACACTGTCTGCTTACTTATTTATAAATTATTATTACCGCTTTTTGTTGTGCTGTTTTATATATTTTTTTTGTACGCAGCCGCAACCAAATAAATGGCAAACACTTTTAATTTTTTACTTCGCACTATTTTGCGCAAATTACAGCTATATTAATATGAATTTATGCGCTTTATGCCTGTTAATTTGCGTATATGTTTGCCTTGTGCGCTTGTTGTTGTTGCAATTATAAAAAATAACACATTAAATAATCATAAACGCATTGCGTAATTGTGTGCAGCTCATTTGCCAACTGGCGCTGGTGTTGCTATTTGTCTGTGTGTTTATGTGTTGGTGTTTATTTTGTATTTTTTGCGCGCCTCCTCTAATTTATATGCATTTAATATTTGTTTATTGGCTTTAAAGTGTTTTGCAGCTACTGTTATTTGTAGATTTTCATATATGCGCAAATTTATTTTGTATTAAATTGTTAGTTATTTGCAATATACGCTTTTTAAAGCCGCACTTTATGTGGTCTAAAGTTAAATATTTCGAATTTTTGTAGTTGCTTTATTAGACGCAGCCTTGCTAACGCTTATAATAGTTGATATGGGTTGATAGTTGCATGTAAAACTGCAAAGAGGAAATTTTATTTAATACAAATTTATTATTTAATAACATAATTAAGCATGAAAATGTAATAATCAAGGCTGCAGAAATTAATTTGTTTAATGAGTTTGAGTATGGTAAACAGATGTAAAGTAAATATAGAAAATTTTTCGATGTAGAAATGGCTTAAAAGAATTTTTTACTAGAGAGTTTAGTTCAAAAAAAATTTTTTACCTATGAATATTGATTTCTTTTTTATTTCGGAAATTTTCTACATAAAAAAAATTCGCAAACATTTTTTTAAGGAGCGTGAAAATTTTTTATGCAATTTTTTTATATATATAAATAGCTCACAAAGCATTTTTTAGCAGTCAGTTTTAATTTGTTTTCTATTTCGGAATTTCCCTATTTAAAAATAGCACGGATTCTTTTCTTAATATTATTGAAATTTTTTTTTCATAATTTTCCGACAAAAAAATAGATCGTAAAATATTTTTTTTAGCTTTTTGATTTTACTATTTTCTTATATATAAAAAAATTCACAAACTATTTTTTTGCAGTGAGTAAAACGTTTTTTTTTTCCAAAATGAGCATTGCTGGTCGTGGAATTTAAATTTTTTACTCACATTTTACGTTTAAAAAATTTATAGGAAGACGAAGTGCTACTTTTAACTTTAATAGCAACAAAAAAATATTAAATTGGGGCATAATCACTTAATTGGCTTTTTATCACAGCATATTTAGGGCTTTAAAAGTTTACAACCACTTGCCAGTCTGAAAAAACACCTTTTTCGTGAATTATTTAATTTTTTTTTATACTATTATATTATATTTTATTTTATTTTATTTTTCTTTATTTTATTTTATTTTATTTTATTTTATTTCATTTTATTTTATTTCATTATTTTATTTTATTTTATTTTATTTTATTTTATTTTATTTTATTTTATTTTATTTTATTTTATTTTATTTTATTTTATTTTATTTTATTTTATTTTATTTTATTTTATTTTATTTTATTTTATTTTATTTTATTTTATTTTATTTTAGTTTATTTTAGTTTATTTTATTTTATTTTATTTTATTTTAGTTTATTTTATTTCATTTTAATAATAAACTCCCGCAAAATTCTTGAAAACAATTTTATTTTCTTCAATTAATAATTTCAGCTTACCCCTCAAATTAACCAAAATTTCCAAGATAACATACAAACATTAACCTTCATTATAAGTATGTACATTAAATCACTTCTAGCCGTTCAATGCCAGCGCCCGCACAAAATGTTACTCATACGCCATGTACGTCGTCATGTGGGTGTCTCATAAAACGAAAAACGGTTAAACGAAAATATATTTCATAGCAAATATATGTCATGTGAAAGCACAACAAATGCCTTCTTCACATACAATTGTCTGCATCATTTCCAGCTTTATTGACCAAAAGAATTGTGTTAAACGAGAATAAACCGTATAAATAAAATAAAGGCAGCGCTGGCAAATGATAAATGGCAATCAACAAAAGGGTAACCAAAGTAATCAGCCCACTGTGTGTAGCAAGCAAGACATACATGCCGCGTAACAAATAATAGAGATTTGTGCGAAGGAGATATAATAACAAACCATAGAAGAGATACTATAAAAACAAGCCATACATAGAAAGAGTTAAGGAAAAAGATTGCGCGAAATGTTCAGTTTTAGGCAGGGAGAAGTAATAGTACCAAAACGATATTTAACTGACCTTGAAATGCGCTGAGCATTTCAATAAGTCTCAACCGTGCATGCGTTCATGTGTCTTTTCTATACATTGTAGAGAAAATTTGCTTTGCCTTGACCAATTTGCTAGTTTGAACATTTTCAATTCAATAAGTATTAGTTTTAATAGTGCTGTCGCGTAGCAAAAACATTTTTAAAAAATATGGCAACTGAAATTTTTTAATTTTGCATAATTTTAAGCACAAGGAATATTTTTCCAGCATTTTTACAGGTTTTTGAAAAGTTTATTCATAAGTCTAGTGTCGCCTCAAAAAAATATAAAAGAAGTATGGCAATTGAATATCTCAATTTTAGAAATTTTGCATACCTGTAGGAGTTCCAACAATATTCCCTCATTTTTATTATTACGAGTATTACAAAAAGTCAAAAAAGTTAAAGTTTTTTCATAAGATCATCAGAGCTGTATTTTTAAAAACATTTTCATGACAATTGTCTAATTTTCAAAACAGTGCACACTTTTAGGCGCCGCTACCAAATATCCTTCATTTTTACAGTTTTTTCAAAGGAGATCACAAAGATCAAAGATCTCAATTATGCTGTCGTTAAAAAAAATTATTTGCATAAATATCAATACAACCGTAATTTTCGACACTTTGCATACGTTTAGGCGATGTAACCCGAATACTTAATTTTTGAAGTTTTTTCAAAAGACTATCAGCGCTGCCGCTAAAGTGAAATCTTTTACAAAACTTTTTTATAGCAACTGACTATCTTAATTTTCAAAATTCGCATACTTCTAGGCGTCACAAACATATTTCGCAATATTTATAGTCTTTTTAAAAGGTCATTAATCTTACTTTTATTGTCGCGAAACAATAACATTTTTCAAATCATTTCTACGACAACGAAATACTTAAATTATCAAATTTGCATAATTTTAGGCGCATGAACCATTTTTCCTCCCTTTTCGCAGTTTTTAACAAACAATTTAAAGCGTTATAAGTATATTCGCTTATATTCGCTTATATTCGCTATATATAAATACATAGTAATAATAAATAGTGCCTACACTAACAGAGTTGCTTCCATATACTATAAAGTTACACATCCAACGCCACAAAAAAAGGCGACCTGTCTGCATAGTTCGCTTAGAAATTTATTTATTTTTATTTTTGTTTTTACACAAGTCTGCCATTCCACTTCTCTGCTTGGTATTTTTTATTTTTCTTCTAACCTTATTTACGCATTTTTGAGCTATTCAGCACTACTCATACAACAGACTGTGAAATAAATGTAGGTGAATAGCTATAGATAGTCAACAAACTTACTGCTTGCGCCACACAAGTCAGACGGGCGCAATATGAAACTAATGTACTTGTATGTATATGTGTTGGTGGGTATTAAGAGGATGTTTTTAAAAGAGTGTGCGTAAAATTCTAAACGCACAGACGTCGCTGGCTGTGAGTATATGGCAACCTTTGCAACCCTGTTTTTATGTATTTTTAAGTGCTCATTCGCTTTGTTGCACATTACAGCGAGTGTGTTTGTGTAGACAACAACAGCTGATTGCGAATATGTCTATAAAGCTTTACAGACACATATGCATATGGCACGGTTTGTATATATTTAAGTGTTGTAATATAAACAAAATCATAAATAGTAGTGGAATGTGAGACTTATTGCGAGAAAGTTGGTCGTAAACCGAATGTGGAAATGGAGGAAAGTAGTAAACATAAAATAACATAAATGAGGGGAAAAGTAATATTGGAAAAAACACAGCAGTTGGTCATAGTAGATGAAGCAGCTAAACAGTTGACGCTGGCGCTGACTGCGAAGATGATGGATGCGGGAATTGTGGTAGAAATGAAGCACATGGACTGAGAGATATGTGTGAGGCGTTCAAAAAGGAAAGAGGTAGTGTATATAGTGTGTGTATATATATTGCCACAGAGAGAAATTCAAAAAAAATTTTAGTTTTGTTGATTTTCTAAATAGGGTTGCCAACTTTTTCAAACCAGAAATCTCAAAATTTTATAATTTTAATAAAAAATTTTTTAATTTTAAGCAAGAAATGTAAAAATCAGACTAATTTAGGTGTTTAAATGCTATGTAGTATTAAGCTGAGCAGGATTGCCAACTATCTTTGTGAAAAAAATACTTAATTAGTCAAAGATTTAACAAGTAAGTGGAAACTAAGTCTAAGTATATGGTAATGATGTATTGTAGTATTATTATAAGTAGGGTTGCCAACCACATTTTTGACAAAAAAAAATTAATAGCTAAAAAATTTCGAAATAAATTAAGATTAAATCAAAATATGTGCTAATGACAAATAACAATGTACCGTAGTATTATTCTGAGTAGGATTGCCAACTACATTTTTTAGAAAAAATAAAATTTTTCAAAAATTTAACGACTAAGTTACAACTAAATCATAAACATATGCTAACGGCATAATAATGATGCATCGCAATATTATAATAAGTAGGGTTGCCAGCTACATTTTTGGGGAAAAATTTAAGTCAAAAATTTCAAAATAAAGTTAAAACGAAGTAAAAATATAAGCTAACTGCGTAAAACGATGTATCGTAATATTATTCTTAGTAGGGTTGCCAACTACATTTTTGAGAAAAAAATTTTAATGAGTCTAATATTTCTAAGTAAATTAAGATTATTTGGTATGAATTATTTTAGTATGGGAATCAACTTTAGTAGGGTTGCCAACCTTACAGGCAGCATAAAATTTTTGAAACTACTTTTTTATATGGCAGTCGAAAACTAATATAATAAAATTTACAAAACAAAAAACAGTTTTAAAAAAAATGTTTTTGAAAATTTTGCCATATCATATTAAACATTTTTTTCTGACTACAATATATTTATGCACATATCCGGGAAATAAGTTACGTATACAGATCTGTGGCATTTTCAAAGCTAGTATAGAAGCACTATGAACTAGAAAGCCTTATGCCTATTCTCGCAGAAAGCTAATTTGGCACAGCTCTGCCAACTAAAAAAAAAAATTTCGATAGTCATTTACCAAATAAGCGCGTTTAAATGAACATTTTGTGTTACCACACATATTTTCGCAATAATTTTACATTACCAAAATCCATTACAAAGCTTTAAACGTTTTAAAAAATTACAAAAAATGAGAAATGAAGTTGTAAGCCCCCACAACAAGGTCACTTTCGCAAACTTTTAGTCAAATTAAAAATATATTTTATAAAATTGCCTTAAAATCTGAAAAGTTTATTAGCCTTGCTAACTAACTGCCACTTCACTTGGCGCTCTCGCACTTCGCCATTGTCAATTTATGTATGTTGCTTTTTGCTTCCTTTTCGGTTATGTTAATGCTATGCCCTGCCACCATGCAATGTTTGCAACTTCACAGTTTCGCACTGTGCGCATTTTATAGCTGCACTTTGCATGCGTCGTTGCGACCTTAGAAAGCACGTGCTAGGCACCAGTCGCTTTGAGACGACACCCACATTTGCAACGCCACCACTACCAACACCACTGCCACCAACGAAAAAATGTTAAGCTCGTAAAAAATGCAAATTAAAAACTTATCCAATTAATTCTTGTTATAGCTAGAAGTATTTTAGGAAGGAGCGCAGCAAACGAGCTTATATTTTATGCTTGTTTTAGGTATAGGAAAAAAGCAGACGCGAATATGCTGATTGGTGTGAAGTGTTGTTAGAAAAGAAATATATTAAAAAAAGAAAATAAATTATTTTAATTATTTTTGGAAACTGAATTATATATATTTTTGTTGTAAGTTACAATTTTATTTTTTTAAATTAGCTATTTGTTTATGAAAAGGCTTAATAAATAATTTATCGGAGACATGCAGACATATACGAACCGTGAATGACAAGATTTGTAGAGAAAACACAAACATGTAAATAGTCACCAAAACACATTTTCACCTACGAACATACATAAATATATTTATTTTAACTGCTTTTACTGAAAGACCTTAAACTTTACCACTTTATTAACTTAAAAAAAGACTTTTGATTCACAAGCAGAAGAAAAACCGGCAGCAGAAATAAAAGCAGAAACTTAAAACTTTACAGATTCTCTTGAAAAGAATGCAAACTGGCAAAAAAACATATATTCGCAAATAGTAAAACAGAAATTGAAGCAGAAATACAAACTGAAACAGAAATGGAAACAAAAACTCAAATATTCTTTTGACAATAATGCAAATAATACTGGAGAAACATAAACAGAAAGATAACTCGCATATTCTATTGATAATTGTGCAATATGTCCAGTAAAACATACGCGAAAATAAAAGAAACAGAATCAGAAGAAAGAAACCGGAAAGAAAAAATCATAAGCAACTTTGGACAATTACGCAATATATCCAGCAAAATATATATACGCAAATACTAAAACAAAAGTTACATATTTATTTTACAATAAACTGGCTAGCAAACTACTAAAGCAGAAACAGAAACACAAACAGAAATGGAAACAGAAATGTCAAAGTAACCCTTCTTTGCGAAAAAAAGAAAATAATTATACCTAAGGGAAAAGAAAACGGCAAAACCAAATATAAAGGTTCTAAATACTAAAACAGAAACGTAAATAGAAACAGAAATGTTCATTTCGACGAAGCAATAAAAACTTAAT
This sequence comes from Bactrocera dorsalis, assembly GCF_023373825.1. NCBI lineage: Eukaryota > Metazoa > Arthropoda > Insecta > Diptera > Tephritidae > Bactrocera > Bactrocera dorsalis. The sequence goes on along the minus strand of NC_064307.1, from coordinate 70,642,331 downwards.
TATACACATCTGAGAAGAGTAAGGGAAAGCCAAATCTATTTGTAACAAAATTGCATACAACGCCTAAATGTATGCAACGCTGGATACTATAATTAAAGCACATACCGTAAATTCCAAGATTCTAAAACTAATAAAATTCGTTGCAACATTGAAATACGCTTTGCACATAAACGTAAGGCCAAGCCATCAAAACTGATTTATTAAATATTTGAGGTTAAACCAGAAAATATGCGCATATTAATTTTTCGCCCGAAAATATGCCGTAAAAATTTTAATGTCACATAAAACAACTACAACAACAAACGTGGCAGATAAAAAGGGACACCGCAGCGAAAGCATACATTTCAGGCTGAAACACCAAAGAAATGGGTGAGAAATACAAAGGCAGCGTACGTAAAAGCAACAACAGCGACAAAAACAAGCGCCACAGCTGTAAAGTAGGTAATACAGCGAGTGAAAACATGATAATAATGACAGTCGTGCATGAAAAGCGAATAACAGAAACAACAACAACAACACAAAGTCGGTTTTATAAGGTAAAAAAACGAGTTGCAACAGCGAAGCAACAGCTACAATGGAAAACAGTGAAAAAACAACAACAACCATAACAACAAGTGACAAGTAAAAGTTGCGAACCAACAATGGACGCACAAATTGCAGTTAAGACGCAGGCGACTGAGCGCGCGAAAACAACGAGTTCGAGCGAACAAGTATTGCACATGTAAATATGAGTGTATACAAGGCTTGCCTGCATACATATGTATGTGCATGTGTATGTGTGGGCGACGACACAACTTAAAAGCCGCCAGCGCGCACTGCGCCGGCACTGAACTTCCACACACCAGTAATTTTATGTGTGCATTGCTTGCGCGTATTACTTATAATGTCGCGCGCGGACTGGCGCACCATGGCGTATGAGTAATAAAAAATTGCCGCTTGGAGAAAAGTTGGCACAGTAGCAGAGCAGCGGCAACGGGGGACGGGGCGTAAAATTTGCTACGCTTTTACTTTGCATATGAAATTCAAGCAGACAGACGCGTATACAAAGCAGCACACACACCCATGCACACATACAAACATAACAGCAAACATGTGTGAGCGGCATAAGAAGCATAATAAGCATGCGAGAGTGGGTGCGTGTGTGTGTATTGGTGAAAATTTTTGCAACTATGTGCGCGACAAAGACGGACCACGCATAAAAAGCGCCGCTGTGTGGGTGCATCGTAAAATTGTCAAAGCCAGGCGCGAGCAGTTTTGTTGTTTTTGCTTTTCCAGCTCGCCTTACAAAATACGACATATGCAAATGGCGCGCACACGAGCGCATAAGCGTAAAATGCATGTGTGTGTGTGTCAAAACGTATGACATAAAGTAGCGCTTACGCTTTTTACACACACACATATACAAACATGTTTTTTCTCTTTTTTCTTACGCGTTCACATGTTTTTTCATATGTTCAAATGTTTGTATGTGTGTGAAAAGCTACTCCGTACTTACTTGAAATTTTACGAAAATAAAAATAATATATTTTAAGCAGCAACAAAAACAAATGCGCCGCTACTGCGCTGCGCTGTCAAAAAGCATAACTTGCCACGAAATTATGCAAAGTTACGCGCCACAAAGTGGCACAGACACGATAAGCACTTCAGCAGCCACTTCGCACACTTATGTTTGTGTCACATACACACAAATGCACGCACATAAAAGCATTTACTACTCACACACTCATAACTATTGCTTACTCCTTTAACTTGCACAGTGTCACTTAGCGCTTGAGAGCTGCTCACGCACACATACAAACATGCAAATCTTACAAATAGACAAATGCGTATAACATTCGTACAAATTCAGAACACACTCGCACTCATATGCATACCACACTCTCACACCTACAAACATATTTTCTTGTTTACTTGCTTGCTTACATTTATTTGCTTTGGTTGCTGCATTAACAATTTATTGCCTTTCACTTTATTTTCACTTCTCTTTTGGCATACTTTCCACTCATTTATTTATAATTTTCCCCCATTTTCACATGAAATACATATTTGCCTTTATTGACCGGCGTGCAAATATGCTTATTTATTGTGATTTTAAAATATTATCGATTGCACTTAGTTAGAAAGCAAAAGAAATTGTTTGATTTTTTGATGCTTGTAAACACAATTTATGAAGTATGAGGCATGAAATTGTTTAACGAAAGTTACTTTGAAGAATTTTGTGACAAATATTAGAGTACTGAAGACATTTTGATTCTCGTAGAATATTATATAATATATTTAATGCCAAAAATTTGCTAACTGCAAATATTAGTGCTTGAAAATAGAAATAAAAGCACGAATTTCCTAAAAGCAAATAAAAAAAATAAAATAATTATTTTTGAATATGAAACTAGCTTGGTAAATAATAATAATATATACAATAACAAATATTTCGCCAAATTTTTTTGATTTTTGTGTACGAAAAACGTTTAATATACTACGCAAAGTCAGTTCTTTGGTACATTTCATACAGTTATCACTAAAACTGTCTCTTCAAAAACAGCAATATTGCCATCAAATAGATAAAACTGCATACATGAGTCGAATCAGCTCTCATGCTTGTTCATTTCGACTCAGTTAATTATGTCACAATCATCTGCTGGCAATTAAAAACATAAAAAAGACCTACAAAACTATTTTTCATGCAGAAAATATTTACAAATTTTAAAATTTCCTTAGTAAGCTAAGAAAGTCATCAAGTTTAAGAAAACAAGAGATCATCGCGCCTAGATGTATACATTTAGTACTCAGACTCTTCATCTTGTTATTTACTAATGCATACCTCACGGCACACTTCGATTTATAATTAGAATTATGTGAATTTTTAATGCGGAATATATTGAAAATACAACCGTTGGATATATTTCATTCAATTATCATTTCATTTCGACCCAATTTATTGAACGGCAATCCTCTGGTGGCACTTAAAAACATTAACATAGACTTAAAAACTATTTTTTAATCACAACACATTTACAAATTTAATAAATAAGTCTTAGTAAGTTTAGAAAATCAAATTTAGGAAAACTGACGATTTTCGCGCCTTAATGTCTGCTCTTTATTTCCAGCTTTTTCATCTTATTGTTTACTGTTGCCTAGATTAAGGCGCGTTTAGATTTGTAATTTGAATTATATGCATTTCTAATGCAGAACATATTTGATATACTGGGAAAATGCTACAGTTTGGTATACTTTATTCTGTTATCCGTAAAACTTTATCAATCCGTATTCTTGCCCATTTCAGTTTATTTTCAAAGTGTTCACTTTCCTGTGGCACTTACAGATTTTAAAAGTTGCTTATAATATTTTGTTTCATTCATAACATTTAATTTCCTTAATAAGTTGAAGTTATCAAAATTGCAAAACCAAAGCTCTAAGCGCCGAAATGTATGCTTCCTAAAATCAAGCTTCTTCACCTTATTGCTTACTATTGCATACTTTATGGCGCGCTATTTTTAATTATATTTCGACTTCAACATATACTTTCCGAAGAAATATTTACGGTAAATACTAAAAATATAGTGTTTTCAGTTATTCACCATCTAATCAAATTTAAACCGGATTTCAAGAAAAATCTATATTTGCACCTATTTGACTCTTGTCATAAGACGATAAATTGTACTACCAGTTGTTCCAGACAAATTAAGCCAGCGGTGACAACAGGAAAACCAGAGAGTATCGACCAAAGTACGCAAGTCGTAAATGTGAAACCGTACACCTCCAAAGCGACCAAAAGTACCAAAAGTGAGGAACAACGCAAAAAGCGATACAAGTTTCAAAATTAATTGAGGAAAAGCCGGTAGAAGACATAAAACGCCTAACTCTAATAAAAAAGAAAAGTTTTACGAAAAGGATGCCATTGAAATCCCCGCGGAAACCGCCAAATCAAGCAGCTCTCAGACAAGGAACCCTTCCCGCAAGCAATCGTTGGAAACTCTGCCGAAACTATTCAAGCAGGAGCTGCTGTGGCCAGAAACAGCTTCCAGATGACCATCATAGAAGAAGAAATCGCCTCCTTGCCAAACACCTTTTCGAGAGAGATTGGTGGAAATCGATGTCGAAGGAAATTCTCGCATTTAGTACAATATGTTTAAAATAACGATTTGAAGGTGTATGACATTTTTTATGTTATACATGCCACGTTTTGACATACGAGCGAAATTTGTGTTGCTTACGGTAACTTAAAATATTCACCTCATCTAAAAATAGTCGAATTAAATTGCGAAGAAGGTGGATATCCTCCATGAAATTACATTTTCAAAGATTTTTCATTTTAAGTGGCAACGCTGTTTAATTAAAAACGCTTTAAAATTGAAAAGTTTCTGACAATCTTGTGAAAAATGATTTTTAATTTCATTCTAAAGTGTATTATTTCGCAAAAATATTTCAATTGGGTAGTTATTAACAATTTAGTTATTTTGAGCATTTGACGAAAATATTTTTGATTGAAACATTTTTAAAAATTTATTTTTGTTGGGAAATTTTTAAAAACTGATTTAAGCCTTTTGACATTTCGTAGATGGAATTCATTATTTCTTTTAAGCTTGCAAGCTGCCAACAGCTGAAAAATTGTCATTTTGTGGTCTGTAGCGCACATTTTGACTAAAATAATATATATAATTTATTAGTATACTATTTACATATGCATTTTGTAAATATATAGAAAATCATATATATTTTCTCTTCCACATATCACTTGCATATCTAAAACATGAAAAACTAAGCTCATTATACTGAACACCTGTTTTTTCCGCAAAAATCTTGCATTCTAATTTTAACCGAGCTTAGTTGTAGCATATTACGCACAACATTTCTCAATTCATAAACTAAACGCCAAGCTAAACTAAGATTGCCAATTATGCACAAACGAAATAAGCCACAACAAACAACTTAAGCGAAATTGAATGCATGAAAGCAAAGACAAATACACAAATAGCATATTTCCACTGAAATTTCTTAATCCCACAAGACACACAACTCCGTAAGCCGGCAAAAACACCAATACATGCGTGCGTAATGAAATTGACATTGAGTTGTCAGCTGCTATGCAAAACTTTGATTGAAACAATTTGTCACTTTAAAGTCCACGCCGCACTAAGTCAACGCTTTTAACACTTCAGAAGTGAAACGACGCATGCAAAAGCAAATACAAAGGAACGCATGCAATTATAGGCACATATATGTAGGTCTGTATTTGCATACACATGTGTGTGTGTTTATTTTTTATGACTGTGTGTGTGCGCGCAAAAACTTATTTCATTTTATTTCAACGCACCGCTCAGCCCCGGCCAGCTAACCGCCGCTGGTTTGTGTTTGTGGGGAGGTCGCACGTGGCGTATGCGCAACCTTTTCTGCAACGCGTATTTACACAAGCGCACACTACACACACGCGCATTGTACATATTTGCGTGTGGCAAGCAAAATTTAAATCACGCGGTGAGTGTATTATTTTCGCATAATTTTAAAGCACTGCGTGAAGGCAGCGCTGCGTTGTTGTTGTTGCCGGTGTGGCAACTAAAGTGTTGTGACGTGTATGAAAGCATTGCGGAGCGCAGCCTTTGAAACAGTTTTCGCCGTTTTACGCGCAAATAATAATAAAAATGCAAAACCACTCAATTTTGTGCGTTTCAAGCTGAAAATGTCAACAACGCTGCGCGCACATGCTGGCAAATAAAGCAATAAATATATATAAGTGCTTGATTGTGGCAAGTAAATGAGACAACAAAATCTGACATAAACTAATATAAATATTTGAAAAACGAAAAGTAGTAGCAAATCTCACTTTTTTATTTTTATTTTTTATATTTTTTTATATTTATGATTTTCTAAACTACTTCTCGCGGCTTTTTCTTGTTCTATGTATGGAAAACTTTTTTAGTTGAGGAGATATCTTCATGAAACTTGGCTTGTATTATTATCTAAGACTGTAATGTAATGTTCGAAAAAATTATTCAAATCAGATCACTATAGCATATAGCTGCCATACAAACTGACCTATCAAACTCAAGTCATTGCAGGGAAAACTCTTTTATTTGACAAGGTATCTTCAAAAAACTAGACAGAAACTATTATACAAGGAAAAGGTACAATATCCAAAGAATTTGTTCAGATCAGATCAATATATCATACAGCTGTCATACAAACTGATAAATCAAAATTAGAAAAAATATCTTTTTATACTCTTTAAGGCTATAAAAATGCAGCTGTGAAGATTATTATAGCAGAAGATATCGGATTTTCTTGTTAATTTATTTTATTTTTTTTGATTTGTTTAAACAACTTCACACTTCTGCCTACCAACTAGCGCTTTAAGAAAATCGATATAGCATTTATGCTGCCACACAATTCCCCTTATTCATCCAGCTGGCTTTCCATCAACATTTTCGTCTCCTTTTCACCTTGTTTCAGTCAGCTAGCACACACAAAAAGCCTCAAATAAAGCTACTAAACTTTCAGCAAACACCAGCCAAGGCAGCCGGGCGCGCCGCCTGCCATGCTGCACATGTTCTTGCGGCTTTTCACAACTACATTTGCGAGTAACGAGTACACTCGTCGCCGCGTCTCGCCCACACAACGACGCTTTTATGTTGCTCACTGCAAATCATACCTACACTAAGTCAGGCAACAGCCTAACTACTTGAATGTTGCCGAACCATAATTTTGTTGTCATCATTTGAATATTGACCTCACCCACTGCTGTGTTTTTGTTGGCGACCGGCATCCAGCTAAGCGGCCTGGCTGACGTTCGTTTTGCTGAAGATGCATACCAAGTCAGAAGAAGGTATTCGCACACACATACCTATGTATATAAAAACATGCTTTTATAAGTATTTGTTTAATGTGCATGTGTATGTTTATGTAGGTATAGAAGAGCCTATATACCGAGTTGTTTTACTTTTAATTCAACCAGCCGTTTCAGTCAGCGCTAGGCTCACCATACCGCTAGCTATCTCTTACTATTACTTTGCGCCTTCTTCTCATGCAGTTTTAGTACAATATTTGTTTTTGTTTTTGTTTATATTGTTGTTTTTGTTTTTATTTTTGCTTTTGCTTTTATATTTATTTTTGTTGTTACTTTTATTTTTATTTTTGCTTATATATATATTTTTCTTTTATTTTTAGTCCCAACTTACTCACTTGTGAATACGTTGTTTCGCTCCTACATTTCATTTATTCATGTGGGCATGCCCTTATGCGCCCATTTAGTCATTCATTCGCTTGATAAATAAATACACAGACAACAGCAGCAACAAGCACAACAACATCAATGCTGCGAGAGTCATCGCTAAATTGTAGGCGGGTTGAAAAGTCAATATAAATAAATAAAATAAACGAGCATGGTTTTTTCTCTGTGTCTTCTGTTTAGTTTTGAGAAAGTTGTGACCGTTCAACGGGGTGAATGGCGGTGAAAGCCGCGTGTGTGCGCAAATGAATGAATTTTAGTACAAATAGCTTCTAAGTAAGAGTAAATAACGGGAATGGAGATTTAAGAAAAGTAAAGAACAGACTTTTTGACTAATAAATAGATTTAAAAGACCTCAATAGCGCTGCAACGAAAAGTTCGAATATCCAATTTCTTCAGTTCCTTCATTTTTAGTAGTGGTTTTGTAATTATTACTAAAATTATTAAAGCAAGCAGCTTACATATGTTGTCATTTGTTTTTTGAAGTCCATCGAAACATATTATATATTAAGGCTGCCATATATACCAAACCCAAGCGGCACCGGCCTTTTATTTAAGAAAACTAGGGCAAAATATCCGTTGGAAAGGGGTTCTGAATGACGTTTTTGAAATCACTGCAATTAAGTTTACACTTCGATCTACGGAAGAATATATCAGCATTTCAAATTGCTGGATATCTTCGGAATATTTACTGTTTTCTGGCCTCTCACCGTCTCCAACACGGTTAAGCATAAACCGAACACTCTGTGGTCCAAAATACTCAAAAGAATATGGGACTACTTCCAACATTTTCTGAGACGAGGTCGATAGACAAACAACCGGAACACTATCGACTGGAATCAACAAGGCAGGGAAGGAAAGGAACGAACTCTAATCTGAAGAAGAAAGTTGGATTTCGAAATGGCTAAAGTGCAAACGAGTTGAAGTCAAATTAAGCGATTAGCGTTAGATCGAAATAAAAGGAAGAGTCTCACTGTGGCGCTTTCCTTCTCCTCAGTTCAATGGCATACAATATTCGAGTATAAAAATAAACCACTGGTACATCAGTTTCGAATTATCGAAGTTGATTTCTGAAGTATCGAAAAAATTTACAATTAACTAGCCAAATATGTTGAGGTCCTCAAGCGGTCAGATTCATAACACATTAGAGTTATTCGATCAAATCGAATAACTATAACCTCACTTTATCAGATAAAGAAACATAGTAACAGTAAAATAGTGATTCAAACTTCTTGCGATAAAGATACACTGTCTATTCAGAGACGACTGGATACTGTGGATTCTGTCAATATTGTTTGTAAAAGAGAATTACACCCTGAAAGGTGTTTATTAATTTTACTATGAAAATTGTAACACCCAGAAGGAAAGGTCGTAATCTGAGTCGATTTAGCCATTTTTCTCTTCTATCTGTACATTCATGAATTAGCCCCTCAGTTTTTGAGTTATCGATATGAAAAGTTTCAAAGGTCCTTATATTTTCAAGAAGTTGTTCATTTGTCGTAACTGTCCATATCGGGCAACTATAGTATATAGCTGTCATACAAACTGAAAGATCGAAATCAAGTTCTTGTAAGGAAAACTTGAACTAGAACGATCGGAATTCAGTGCTTGTATGAAAACTTTTTCATTTGAAGAGATATCTTCAGGAAGTTTGACATGAATCATAATCCAAGGCAATGCTACAATTTCTAAAAATATTGTTCAGATCGGACTACTATAGCATATAGCAGTCATACAAACAAGAACAATCGAAATAAATTCCTATAAGGACTATTTTGTATTTGTAAAATATACTAAAGCTTCAGTGCAACCAAATATAACGGCTTTTGCGATTTTTGCTTAAGAAAAGTACATGAAGTATATTTTTACATTAACAAAATTATATTCGAAATTAAACAGCTTCAACTAGTAATTCTTAAGGTTTCTACTCTTTAAATGATTTTCAAATGCTGCTATTGAATAATGAAAGGAATTCTTTACCAAATTTATATTTATACAAAAGAAGTTATAAAATTTTAAAACAAAACAATTACAACATTCCAATAACAATAATAGCAACGGCCATCAGCTGGGAAATATCAAGTCGCCAACTGAGAGCTGCCATGCTCTCGACTAACCGGCTATAAAAGCAGCAGTGCGAGTAGCAAAATAGGCACAGCAAATAAATAAATACCTAAATATATACAAATATATAAATATATACAGCTGAAATATAAATAAATAAAATAACAGAAAACACTTGTAAATAAGCCGCACACACACATCCACACGCTGAGCGCTACATAAAAGCGTGGCATGGGGGGTAATGAACTGCCACACATGAAAACAACTGCTGGCGAGGCACTTACCAGTCAAACGCAAACACACACAATAAAACTTTAAATATAATACAAATATATATTAACACAGTAACGTTACATATACAACCAAGCGCACGGCGACAAGCCTAGACACAGCGATAGGCGTCTACATGCCGTCAACTAACCTACATATACTTCAGTATATAGGTACGAGCAGACAATTGCATTGCGCCGCACAACAATAGATAAGAGCGAAATTCTAATGGCAATAGCAAAAGGAACTGTGTGACAACGTAGGCGACAAGCGCACAGGCAAACAAGCATTGTTGTTGTTAAATCGTGTGCGCGCATATAAAATGTCAACACGCGCTTTCGCAGTCTAAGTATTTTCCTGTCGTCTGGGATGATAGCAAGCCACGCAACCAAAGCAGGCAAGTAGGCGACTGCCACATTGATTGTCGCGTATACGCCGTGTTGGTTACTTTTTAAATTTCTACAAATACGAATTTGCTGTAAATTCTGAACTTGACTCATGTCAGCGACGAAAGTGAGTCAATTTGTAATGACACTGTTTATTGTTTTTTTTTTTTTTTTTGCTTTGCTGCTAATATATTTAATGTTAGCGAAAATTTATTAAGGACTTGAAAACAAATTATTTGGAGAGGTATCTTCAAAAAATTTGGCTGAGACTATTATCTAAGGCATTGCTACTATCTGCGTAGAAATTGTTCTGATCGGACTACTATTGCATATAGCTGCCATACAAACTGATCAGCCAAACTCAAGTCATTGTAGGGAAAACTCTTTCACTTGACGACATATCTTCAAGAAATTTGACTAAAAATATCATCTGAGACACGGCTATAAAATCCTAAGAAATTGTTGAGGTCAGATTAATATTACATATAGCTGCCATACAAACTGGCCGATCGGAATCAAGTGCTTGTATGGAAAAGTCCTTTATTTACAAAGCAATCTTTGTGAAATTTGGTATGAATTATTATCCAAAACATTGTTAAAATTTCCGAGCATATCGATTAGATTGGATCACAGTAGCATATAGCTGTCATACAAAGTGACCGATCAAACTCAGGTCCTTGTATGAAAAACTCTTTTATTTCACGAGATACCTTCACGAATAATGGCACGAATTATCATCAAAAACATTGCTATAATTTTCCAAGAAATTTTCGAGATTGACCTACTATATCATATAGCCTCCATATAAGCTAATCGAACAAACTCAAGTGCTTGCATTGAAAACTATTTCAATTGGCGAGGTATCTTCAGGAAATTTGGCTCAAACTATTATTTAAGACAACGCTACTATCTCAGAAAAAATTGTTCTGATCGGAGTACTATAACATATAGCTGTCATACAAACTGACCGTTCAGAAACGAGTCCTGAAACAATAGCAAGTCAAATTTAGTAAGGAATGTCCGGGATTTTAAGCAAGAATTTCTAACATATCATATAATAATATTTTTACAACCAGTTAACGTCGATCAATTCAGCTATTTCATTAAAATTTAATTATCTTATATGATAATTTTTCCAAAGTTTATTTGAAAAATTTACCAGGAATTTAATTAATTAAACCCAACAACCCTTAAACCGCTACTAATGCCGGAAAAGTATGTCAACACATAAGGAAATTCATAAATTCACACATTAACTATACATATGTATTTATACATACATATATGTATATACATATGTAAGTCAAATACTAATATGTAAGCGTTATATGTGCGCCACACTTGGATGCCAACGACATCAAATTGCCTTTGCGTTGGCCAACTCCTTGCCACTACACCGCTCTCAACCCTCTTACATCAGCGCCATGCTTCACACCCACTAAATGCAATTTTCGCATGCTACTCGCGGTGATTTTCGCACGTCTGCATGGCATCCGTTCCGCGCGTCGTCATCAACGTGGCGGCCAGCAGCGTCGTTGCCCTCGCTGCACACACCAACAACAATGACAACAAGACTGCCTGCTTCATTCACGTGTTTTTCAAAGATTTATTTTGCATTTGTTTTTTTCAGCTTCTTCTGCTGCTTGCTTTTATATACTAAATTCACATAAATACATATAAAATTATTTAGAAATATATACAAATATATATATGTATGTATATTACAAAATATATGCGCTTTACATGTGTGTGTGCGCGTGCTTTCTATATGCATTTTCACATCACTTTAGTTCATTTCTCTATTTTGTTGCTAGTAAATCGATAATCATGACGCGTTGCAAGTCAGCTAAACTCAGTGCAACGGCGCTGCAACGCGCTGCTGGCAGGCGCGCATTGAAAAAGTTGCCGTAGCGTAGCGAAATTTTATGGATTTTCTTTTCGGGGACAACAGCTGTAAGTTTCAAATGCAGTTAACTCGCATGGCATTTTTGCACTTGTTGTGGCTGTAGTTTGTGCTACTGTTGTTGTTGTACTGTCTTTTTGTCTAAGTTTTATGTTTTTTTTTTTGTTTTTGTTGCTGTCGCGTCAATGCCTTGCCAAAGGCTTAGTTCGCTTAGTGACAACAGGTTTTAGTTTCGGTCCAAAATTGATGCTGCAACGCGACGCGGCGGATTAGTTGCCTTAACTTTCGGTAACACTGTGTTGGGAAATTGAGAACACGCTATTTTTAATATAATTTCGCCTTCTATTTTTAGTTTTGCCATTTATTTTGGAGGGCTGAATGTAGACGTATTCGAAATTAGTGTTGTTGTAGGGCAACAGGGTTTGCTTTTGGTGCTTTAAGGCGTAAAGTTATGTATATATATGCGGAAAGCCTACAATTAGTATGGAAGTTGACCCAGCTAGGAGCCTCTTTAGATAAAACTGAGTTAATGAGGTTAAGAACTAACCACATAGGCTCGGGAGTAGTATTTACAGACTTACAGCTATTAACGAGTGATCCACGCCGAGGTACTCTTTTCAATAGCAATTTTTGGTGGCAACCGTCGCCGTTCGCAGCAACTCGGACTTAGGTCCATATTTCCTCAAAAGTGACCGGTAAGAACGTAACCGTCAATAGCGACCTTTATCGCACCATTATATCCGACTATTTGATGCCTGAAATTGAAGCTGGTGATCTTGGTGACATTCGGTTTCAACAAAACGGCGCCACTTCCCACACATCGCATCAATCGATGGATTTTTATGAGAGAACACTTCGGTGAGCAGATAAATTCACAATTTGTTCTTATTCAAAATGTTCAAAATGTTCTTTCGAATGATAATAGAGTTTTTTTTTAAGAAGGGAACCTCGAAATGGAGCACCGTTTATATATATTGATGACCTTCTCAAGGTATTCTGATATAGCAACTAATTTTTAATTTTTCGATTTTCATTAAATGTTTGAACCAAAAGTCTCAAAAACCGAATCTATATCTATATCACTATAAAAGTGGTCAATTTATTGTAATTAAATTCAGCAATCACAAAAATAATTGATTCGAATTAATTAGCAATAAAATGATACTGAACATATATTTTCTTAGTTAAGTGCTCCTTATCACATAATTCCAGTTAATTTGCTATTTAATAAAGAGTAATGTACAGCAATCAATTTCACTGCCCTCCTCACACCTTGTAACAATAAACAAGTACTAAATATAATAATTTCCATTACTTTTGTTTATTATATTCCCCAAGAAATTATGTTAATTTCTTTAATGATATTCCATATGCCTAATATCACAAACGTTGGCATTCATTGCAGTGTTTGTGGTAGGCCTAAGGGTTATTTTCGGAAATTAATCACAAATCATGTGCGGCACGAAAGTCTCATTAACAGCTGTCGGTGCTTACAAATTGTTAGGTAAATTGTTAGTTGATTGTAATAACCAGGAAATGTGGTTAGTTTTGTGGAGAAAAAAAGCGTTTTCGTAATGAAAACAAATTTCAATATTTACTAAAACTAATTCGAAAGCTTTAACAGTGCTTTTGAACATCTTGAAGCATAAAGCTGTTTTTAGAGACCATTAGGGCATATGTGTATTAATTTTAAAATAATATACATATAATTAACTTTGAGCTTTTCACCTAACCGATATGTTACAATGACAAAACCGAAACCATTGCTCAGCCAAAAAAAAAGTAAAACAAGCTTTCTACAAATGGTGGCATACTGAACATTGATCTTATCATGATCTCGAAATCTCTCTCTCTCTCTCACTCCGGAAGTTCTAAATATAAAGAAGGACTGTTGATATCGGCTGAATACTACGAAAGTTGCGACAGTCAGTTCGATAGGAGTGGAACCATTCTTCGCGGCAATCCCTCAAACTTTACGAAAGGAGCAGTAGCAAGTATTACTGACAACAAGTTTATGGCCTTCGACAGTCGTGGCTGTTTTTGGTTCAAGAAAGTAATCGCTCTTCCCAGTAATAAATTAAAGCAGTTTTCCGAATTTTATGAAGGTCGCAACAGACTGCGGTATTATCTGCCTAAATTAAGGTACCGTTCCGTTCCGTCTCTAGGACCTAAGAGCGGAGACACCAGGTTATATACTTCGGGTTTGCCCCGCAACCGCAAGATGAAGGGGTCAAACTATCGGACAATTAAATCCGGTGTGAGAACACATTAAACCTTTAATCCAGGAGCTTTGGCTGGGTTCAATGAAGAAGGCGCAGGCGGGCTGCAGTGCATCCCTCAAATTTCGATCCATCTAGCGCTACTCCTTTTTGCGTTATTACAGTTATGGGAAGCAAAGCCACTCTTCGGAAATGACTCGATTAGGCAATTCAGAAGCCAAATCCACTCTCGGCGAACAAAGACCCAATTCTACAAGTCACTCATCATCTCCTTCCTGCTATATGGTGCAAAAGCATGGACAATGACAACATCTGATGAGTCGGCTTCAGGAGATTTCGAGAGAAAGATTTTGCGGAATACTTATGTGCCTGTGCACATTGGTAACGACGAATACTTCAGTCGGTGGAACAATGAGCTGTACGAGATATACGACGACATTGTTAAATTACAGGGAATTAGGAGACAGCCGCACTGGCTTGTTCACATCTTCCGAATGGATGAAAACATTCCAGCTCTGTGAGTATTCGACACAGTACCCGCCGGAGGAAGCAGAAGAAGCCACCACTCCGTTGGAAAACCCAGGTGGAGAAGAACTTAGATACAATTGTAATCTTCAATTGGCGCCAACCAATGAAAAGGAGGAAGAACGAATGGTGCGCTGTTAAATCTCGGCTATAACCGCCTAAGCGCTGCCTACACGGATGAGCCATTTAACCTAACCTCTTTACGAACCCTTAAAATGATATAATTCCAATATTACGCACATTTTTCTCGAAAATAAATTGAAAAGCCAAATTATGACGCTTATCTATATAATAGCACATACATACATACTCATATGACTTCCGGACATTGCATATTTTGCTAAATCGCTTCTATATTGCTTTTCCAATTCTAAATTTCTTTCACTATTTTCCAAATTTGCACCAACACTTTTCACCACTTTCGCATTTCTTCCACACATAGCCTTTCGTTGTTTGTGATTTATATTTCAACATTCATTTTAGCTACATTTTACCGTTTTTTTCATTGCTGAGCGCAAAATAAGATTCGCAACGCTTGTCCTTTTGCCCGAGAAAACTGTGACAAATCGCATTCAATAATTCACTTTAAAAATCTGCTGGAAGCGAGCGAGCACATGGCGAACGCACGAAACGTGCGAAATGCCAAACAAATGATGAAAATAATGAAGGAAATAATGGCAATAATGATAATGAAGGAAGTAACGGTTAATGAGAGGCAGGAGGAAGAACATAAAATGCGAAAAGCGACGCACGAAAGATGGAGGTGATTTTAATGTGCAAAAATTGTGCGGACGGAAGTGGTGTAGTTGGCATATATGCCTTTGTATGTGCGTGTGTGTGTTTTTGTGGCGTTGACATCTACAAAAGGATTGCACGGTAATGATTGTCAGCTGTGCGCTGCTATTTCGATTTTTTTTATTTCACACTTAGGTTTGTTGTTTTTGTATTGCTGCTTTGTAGCAAATGATACTACTTTAGCGGATTAATGGCAATTTACACGTTGCGCAAGGTCGTGGGTGTGTGTGTGTGTGTTTTGAGTTTGCAGCTTTTTTTTAATTTTAAGCGAGTGTGGTGTTTCTTTATTTAATATTCTAAATATCTTAGTAAGTTGGAGGCTTAAAATAAGATCTCTAAACAATGTTGAACCGATTTTTTCCGACATTAAATTTTATTAAAAAATTTTAATTTAATTTCATTAATCCTATTCAATAGAGAAACAAAAAAGTTGATCCCAAATGTCCCTAGGGAACTAAATGAGTTTTGAATTCCTTTTGTAAAGTTAGAAGGATTGAATTTCAGAAAATATATCACCGTGATTGTATTAATCAGTAGACAGAAAACTAAATTTAATTAATTATTTTTTATGCACTAAATTTAAAGCTAGATATTATTTAACCTACTTGGATAAGAGTTTTAAGCTTTCAGCTCTATTTTGAATACAATTCTGAGACTTGCTTAAAACTTTATTTTGATTAAATAAAAATTAAATAATGCAATAAAAAATAATTTAATAATTAAAAAATAAAAATCGAATTTATTTAATAAAAATAAATTTTTATTTTGAAAATATAAGACAAGTATATAAATAATTTGAACTCAAATTTTAATTTTTTTTGCCAAGCAGTCGCCTAAAATTCTAGTCAGATCAATATACTCAATATAAGATATATAGAAAGAGTACATCAAATGTGAAGACGAAAAATGCATCGATGGACTGGTGCTAATGATTTACGACCCTTAATAACCCTACACTAAGATTTTTGCTTCATTTTCTAAGGAAAACCTAATCATTATATTTAATCTAAAACTTAAAGAAAAAATCATTTTCGACATACGAAGGCATTGAAAAGGTCATGTCATACTGACTAAATACATTATCATTTATCAATATGTCGGGGCTAAGGGTGTCGTTGTGAATTAGGAGAGGGCTGTGTATAAGGTTTTTAAGGTAAAAACAACTTTTTTTACGAACTTATTTCTTAAATATGGATTGAGTAATTTTATTCGAACCTTTGTATATTATTGAGCACACTTTTGACAATCTAGGGTAATTTTTTCACGCAGAACTATTGCAGCATAAGCCAGTAGCAATTTGCGGTATTCACCATAACTCGGTTGGAAGTTATTCGTAAATAAAAGACTAAGACAAATTAGTCAAATTTTAACAAAATTTCCCCTCAGAGTTCTCTGATAATTTATTTTTTCATGAAACAAATTTTTGGCGACTATTTAAAGTAAAAACTGTTGTTTCCACCAAAAAATTTCGCCATTTTCTGGGTAAAAAACACTCTCAATTTAAAAAAAATACATCGTTTAGGTGGGAAATATTTTATATGTCCAAAATGAGTACAAAGTTTGAAATGAATCTGTGAAGCACTTTTGAAACGACAGTGAACACGAACTTTGAAAAAGTGTTTTGAGAAAAATGCATCTAACATTAATAAACTAAAAAAAAAGAAAAAATCCGCATTTACAAAATATATTTGCGAAAAAAGTCCTTGTCCATGTTCTTCCATGCGCCTGAAAGTATATATCTGAACCAGACTCTGAGTTTTTGAGATACCGTTCTGAAATTTTACCCTATTTTACCCTACTTTCCCCACTTTTCTCGCCAAGAAACTGATTACCATACATACTGAACGATCGGAATAAAGTACTTGTATGGAAAACTTTTTCATTTTAGGAGATATTTTCACGAAATTTTGCCTGGGTTATTGGTTAAAGCAGCGCTGCGATCTCCAAAGAAATTATTCAGATCGACTCACCATAGCATATAGCGGTCATACAAACTGACCCATCGGAATAGCTGACGAGATATCTTCACCAATTTAGGCAAGGGTTATTGCCCAAGATAACGGTTTGAGCTCCGATAAAATGGTTCAGATAGAGTAATTATAGCATATAGCTACCATACAAACTGAGAGAGCACAGTTCTTGTAAGGAAGCTTTGTGTTTGTCAAGAGTAATATATTTTTTCGATTTTTTAAAACACTTTTGTTAGTAGCGAATATTTTTAGAGTTATGGCATATATAATAATAAAATTAAATAAATTATTTTAATTATATTTAATTGTTCATTAATACTTTGTTTGCAGATTCAAAAATATTTCCAAACAATTATATTGTAAAGCAATTGGAAAGCTGTTTATTATTATTTTGTATTGTTTTTTTTTGTTTTGAGGTTAAGATTTTGTTTTTTCTTTTTACTTTTTTTTTAAGTTTAGAGTTTAAGTTTTGGCTTTTTGTTTATTATTAGGAATTTATAACATTACTTCTTTTAGAAATGCATTTTTTTGAAACCTTTATATAAAGCATCAAAGAAAACGTAATTAGCAGCAACTAGTCAGTGGTTTATTAACTGTTAAAAAATATTTTCGCTTAGTTAAAAGTGAAAATAATATTTTCTTTGGTTTTAATTTTGTATATTTTAACAATATTTTTAGAGAATGTAAGACAAAAAATGTAATACTATTATTTTGTTTAAAAATAAACTTTTCTAAAAACCACATACAAAGCATAAAAGAAAATATGTTTTGATGCGCATTAGTGAGCTTTTTAGTATTTTTTCGAAAAATATTTTCACCATTTTTTCGGGGTGAAAGATGTTTTTTAGTTAAAAGTTAATTTTTTTTGTTTTAATTTTGTATTTTTTAACATTTTTTTTTGAGAATAGGAAAAAATTGAATAATTATATTTTGTTTAAATATAAACTGTTTTCAAAAATCGTATATAAAGTATCAAAGAAAATATATTTATATGCAACTGGTAAGCGGTTTATTATAAGATTTTATTTCAAGAGCTATTTTATCTATTTTTCATATTTAAAATATATTTTTCTTTTTATTTTTTATGGCAAGTAAGCTAAAATTTGAATGAAATTATTTTCATTAAATATAAACTACTTTGAAACTGTCCTTTTATCAAGAATTGCGAAACTTGTTTGGTGGGAAAAGAATGTAATAACAGACATACACTTAAGCAGTTATTTTAATATAAAACTGCAAATTCCACAATTTTAAGTAAATATTGAGATGCATAACGAAATTTGTAGCAAGAAAGTGGCTTAAGTTAGTAAAATTTTTCCACTAAAGTTGACTAATGTGTGCTTCGCAGCACACAAAAAATTACACAATTGGAAAGGTTGTTTACTAATTAGAAATTTTATAAAAAATAAAATATTTTTGTTAATTTCAGAAAAAATATAATTGTTAATTTCAGAAAAATTATATTTGTTCATTTTAGCAAAATATTTCTTTTTTTTAATTTTGGAAAAATAATTTTTATTTTTTTTTTAGTTTTTTTAATCTCAGAAAAACTTTTATTACTGCTGATAATTATTCTTTTCTCTATTTTTTTAAATTTTTTTGTTAAATAAGTTTTGTTAAATTTAGCATATTATTTTTTCTTTTTTTACAAGTTTTTCTTTAATAACTTTTACTAATTTTGGCAAATAATGTATTTCTGCAAAACATTTTTTTTGTCTTTTTTTACATAAATTACATTTTTATAAATTTTTATAGGAAACCAACAGGCAATTTTCGTGCACAAGTACAACCATTTCAATACACTTCATTCAATTTCATTATTTTTCAACCTTTAACACCAACTTTACACACCTTTTGTTAGTAGTACGTAATAATGTGTTAATTTCATTAAGCTTTAAAGCCCACTTAAAGCAATCACTTACTGAAACACGTGTGAAAAATTACCGGCAAATGAAAGGATAACGCACGAGTAGCAGCGACGCGACGTCTACGTACCGTACGAGTTGCAAAGTGCACCGAAATAAACAAACTGCTCACAGCTTTAAGACTACTTTCGGCAAACTTTCGACTTTAAATACTTTTCTATGCTTCGCTTTAATAGCTTTACTAAGTAACTAATTATATTTATGGTCACTAGCTACAGGCTAGTTGACGAAATTCATGAGCTAATGCAATTTCCTTAAATATTTGCGCACTTTAAATGCAAATGACACAAAGGACGAAACGACAACGACGAACGATAATAAGACACAATACGACACAATAGAAAAATTTCAACGAACAACGAACGTGTATCCGTCTTGCCAAGGGAATGCGTTTACAGCGGCTTCAGCCACACAACTGTCATCGCAAGCGGCCAGCGAAAGTGCGCTAAGTTGGCGCCTGCCTTTTGGGCCTCCACGACGGTGTGCGCCGCATGACCAACTACACTTGTATATGTGTGAGTATGCTTGTATGTGTGTCTGTGTGTGGGAGTTTGTATATGTCCTGTTTGCCATGCCGTGAGTATATGTGTGCCGCTATTTGTGTTGTGTTGCATCGCATTGTATTTCGCCAACAACACACGATACGACTGTGGCTTCGGCACGGCATCGTTCTCTGCCGCACTGCGCTGTTGGCGGCACCGCTGCCTACTTACGCCGCCGACGTTTTCAATGCTGTCAATACTGCGTATTTCATTTAAAGCGTGTTCAAACTTTTCTAGCAAGCGCGATTCGATATTCGAAGTATAGTGAAAATGCTGCTAACGTCGCTGCCTCTGTCGGCGTCGTAGCTTTTTGTGTGCTCCTGGCAGCAAGGTGTTGAAATATGATGCGAAAATGTGGTAACGGGTATGCGAGGTATTGGTGAGTACTTGGCTCTCGCAGGAATTTTATGTATGTTTCTCTCAATCTTGCTCTCTTTCGCTGTTTCTCTGAACTTCACGTGTTTGAAGTGACGTCACAGAAAAGCTCGTTGTGCACATTTGCTTGAGCATGCTTTGCCATTCTTTTTCGTATTGCTCAAGTGCCATTTAGTGTTTTTAGATTTACTGTAGTTCTTTTAGTAATTGTATTATTACGACTGGCATACTCCAAAGGAATTACTCAGCAAGTTAAGGAAAAGTTTTCCCAAAGCAGCATCCAAGATGAACCGTTTCCAAATGGGTTTAGGCTGGTCAACTTATGATTTTTTCTTGTACTAGATTCCCGAATCTCTTAGTTTTCCTTAAACAATAGTTCAACGATATCCTAATTTCCTTTAATATATAAAACATCGAGTAAATATGCTAGATCTCATTGTTCATCATTCATGAAGAAATAAAATCTGCGATCTGGTACGCCACTTCATCTAAACCTATTAAAACTAAGGACCCAATAAATTTGTACCGGATTAGAATGGCTGTGTAAGAGCAGACATTTATGATCTGAAGTTCCTTATAATATATTTTTATTTGATTCATGAACGAGAATCTTATGCAAAAAATACAGTCTACATTTATCTCAAGTAATATATAAAAAGTAACTTTAATTTCTTACTTTAAATACCTTCACTTCGATCACATTGACTTTATTGAGCCATCCTGTGGAGGAATTCTTACACACTTTAAACAAGAAACCGCAAATAAAAGCTCTCAGAAAAAGCAATTTCTCTCTCTAATAACACACACTCCCTCTCTCATACACAACCAAAAAGAGACTGCCAACACAAACGTCAGTGCACTCCACTCACAACAACAAGGACATTCTATTAGCAGCTGCGTTGACGACGCGCCCACCCACACAAGCCGACGCTTGCTGCTCGGACAGGAGTTGCGAATTTTCGCTACAATCTCGCTGGCAGTGTAACGCACACCGTCAACGTAGAAACAGGCCGTATAAAGAAGCGGATTGTGGAAATTCAAATCATATAAGAATACAGATATTGGATATTAAAACAACAACAGCGACACAAATTAAACAAAGGCATAGCACTTGCACACAGAAAACGAGCTAAGCGACGGAGTTAACGAGTTAAACGACATAAATAGCGATGCATGCGGTGAATGGGAGAAAGCAAGGGAAATTCGCTAAAAAACATAAAGGAAAACAGGATATGATGAATGGGCTGTGGAAACGGTATGTGTGTAGGTATGTGTTGGTGGGTGGATGATGAGCAGAGGAATATGAATAAAAAAGAATGCAGCAACAACAAAGCAAACTATTGGCACAATAATAACAACACACAACAACTGGCAATTAGAATTAGTATTAGTGTTAGTAGCACACACACATACAGATTCGTGGATATGTACGAGTATGTGTAGCAAAAAGGAAACCTAAAATATGACGATGGCGAATGAATGTGCGCAAGCAAACAACACAACATTCGCGGAAAGAAAGAAAGAGATGGAGAGTGAGAGTCATACAAAAAAAAATATAGAGAGAGTGAGGAGTAAAGCAAAAGAGGTGGATGCAACGATTTCTAGAAGCGCACACAACCAGAGACGAAGAAGACGGCAAAGAAGGTGAAAACACACAAACAAAAACAACATAAAAACAACGCGAGAAGCACGAGATGCAGCGCAAGCACCAGCTTGCAGGTTGAAAGTGGTGGCAGCAGGGCCTAACTGGCTGACTGGCAATCGGCACATAGGCCTACGAATCAGCGAGAACGACGACAACAACAGCGCCACGACGGCGCAGCAGCAGTAAAATGCAACGACCGCAATACTAACAACAGCAACAACAAGTCCAATTAGAAAGCAGGCATAAAAAACAAAACAAAAAAACGGAAAAGTAAAAACATAACTGAAACTATATTGGAAGCGGCCAAAAGCGACCAAGGCGAAATCCTAAACACGAAGTGTATTTGAAAGATTGCCAAAAACACGAAGCAACATGAAAAGGCAAGCAAATAAAAAGCACAAATGGTAGAAGCGCAAATGCTGTAATAAGAAACAACAACAAATGCAAAACGTTATGAAGAATGACAACAACAACAAATGCAAAAAGTTGTAAAATATTGCAACTGCAACAACAAATGCAAAAAGCTTTGAAAAATTGCAAATACAAAAAAAACTGCAAAAAGTTGTGAAAATTTCAAAAATAACAAAAAACAACAAAATAACTGTATATAATACATAGCGAAGCAAAGCGATGCTGTGTAACTGCTGCTAAACCAAGTAAATATGTAGCTATGAAAACAAAAACTAATAAATGGCAAGTTTATATACTATGTATGTTAATGTAGAGGCTGGTAAGCATATACAATGCAGCTTATGTAATGCGCAACAAGACAACAACAGCACGTGCTACGCTTGCATTAACAACATGTCTGTTACGAGAATTACGCTCGGCATAGTAAGTATATAGCTATATATTAGAAGAAAATTAAATAAACTGGCTGCGAAGATAATATTTTCAATTGATATTTTTCTTCAATATATCGAAATTGAACCGAATTTGAAAAACTTGAAATTTCTGAAAAAACTTATATGTACATTTATTTAAAAAAAAGCTAAAACCTTGACAAAATATTGAATTTCTTAAGGCAAAAAATCAAAAATCAGTAAATTTGCTTTTAGTGGATTTGAAGATAAATTTCGTTAATTTTTTTTTATATTTCCAGGTTGGTACTAATAGGCAATTTCGTTAAAAAATGTAGCAACTGGCCCAAGACGTGATTAAACCCTGCAACACGCAGTTAAAGTTGGTTGCAGCTTACACGCAACATTTTTACATTTTTTTGGTCAAAATACTCCATGTCTCATTCATTTCAATTAGATTAACACACTGTTTAAATATTTTTAATATTAATTAAACTAATCATTATTAAGTTCGAAGAAGCAAACAGAATTTTGCAAAAGGCAGAAGAAAATCTTGGAGATCTTATACGAGAGCATCAAGTTTTAGAGATATCGACATACAATTTTGCACACATCCTTTTCTCACTAAGATGCTGCTTATTTGTTAAAACTGGCGATATTGGACTGCTATAACATATAGCTGCCATACAAACATATCGCTAAAAGTCTATTTTTTGTATGGAAAAGTCTTAAATTTGACAAAAGATCTTCACGAAATTCGGCATGGATTATTGTTTAAATCAACGGCGCAATCTCCGAAGAAATTATTATAATCGGACAACTATAACATATAGCTGCCATGCAAACTGATCGCTCAAAATATAGTACTTCAATGAAAAAATTTTTGATTTGTCGTAAAGACATCACGAGATTTGCCACAAACTGTTATCAAACGCAGCGCTACAATCTCTGAACAAATTCTTCATATCGAACAACTATAGCATATAAGTGCCATACAAACTGATCGGTCCAAATCTAGTTTTTGTATGAAAAACTTTTTTAATAAACAAAATATATCCACGGACTTTGGCATGGATTATTGCTCAAAGCATATCAATCATAATATCGTAATGTGATTCTTCAAAGCAACAGCATTTTCTGAAGAAATTGTTCAGATCAAACTACTACACAAAATTACATTGAAAACCCCGTATATGCTTCAAAAAATGTAACTAAACAAATGCACATACTTACTACATATTAAATTTCTACACTAGCATAAAAGTTATTATAGCAGACTCAACTGCTATATTTAATTAATATTTCCACTTCAAAAGCAGCAACAGCACCACCCAATCAAACACACACAAGCACCCAACAGCACAGAAATCATAAAGCAATTACACGAACTGTCTGCGGCTTAATCAAAGCATGTAAACTTAATTATAACAATGCACGCGCATTGCCACATAAATATTACAACAATAAATACATACAAAAAGCCACTAATTCATAGCTGCACCGAAAAAAGTTGTCCAACTACAGCGATTAAAATATAATTTCCTTTTAATTAACATTTCCGCTTTCGCAACTACCGCCAAGTAACGTACACACCACCCACACCCTCCAAATTCCCGCAAGTGTCGTAATAATAACACTTTTATTTTGTGCGCCGAAAATCAACCAACTCACGCACGCACGCGATTCGCCGCTCATTCAAATGCGTGGACACCTACACAAACATACGCGTACAAGGAGCGCGAGAGAGATATACACACGTACGCTCAATTATGTGGAATTCTCAAAGGTGAACTGTCACGCGGCGCTTACATTAATGTCAGAAATTTCACGCAAAACAATTAACTGCAAATTGATTATTAAATTAAATAAACGAAATAAATGCAGAGAGGTGTGAGGGCAAAGGTATGAGTGGTGCTCATAGTGGCAGTGGGGTGAAATAATGCTAAAATATGCATGCTAAGGACATACTGATAATAATTTATTGTGTAAATTAATAGAAATATAATCTAAAAACATTTTTCCCTGGAATAAATTTCTCAAACAAAATCTTAAAAATTTAAGTTCTGGGAAATTTCTTCTTACAAGAATTATAGACACAAAGTTTTCACGAAATTTTTTATAAAATAGAAAGTTCGCTACTAATTTTCAGATGTTTAGTCCCTAAAAATTTTTTTTACACAAATCAAAGAATTTATAAAAAAAATATTTTTTTATTGAGTAAATTTCTCATTTGAAAATCTTAGTATTCTTAAAAAAATACAATTTTTTCACGACCCAGCAGCCTTATTTATAAAAAAGATTTTTCATATACGATGCGATAGAGTTTTTAAGAATATAAAATATTTTTTTGGTAAGCAAAAGTTATACAAAGAACTAGATGTAAATTTTTGAAAGAAACTTCCTCCAGAAAACATCATTTACTATACCGGAAATCCAAATAAAAATGGTTTTGAGGGCCATTAGATTTCTTACTGAAATGTGCATGTCCCTAAGATCTTGTTTAATAAAGATTTAATGAATAAATTTAAAAATATCAGCTATTTATTTTCGGAAAAATTTCTTTTACGAAAAATATGGACCGCAATTTTTTCATAACTCAGAAGAAAATAAAATATTTTTTATATGGAAACGTTATACAAAGAACTAGAAGTAAATGTTTTAAAGAAACTTTCTGAAATAATCATATTCTTATAACCGAAGTCCAAATAAAAATGGCTATCTTAGTTAAAACAACATTATTCAAACCTCTATCATATATGTAAGTGACTTACTTACACAACCATTAAGTCAACATTTGAAAAAAAAACTCTACAAAAACGCCCACTGTTAGAACACAGAAATTTAAGAAACATATTCACTTGCATCAACCTAACAAATGAAGCAATTTCTTATAATATATGTACTTACAGTGGATATACAATTTTTCTACCTACAAACCCACACAAACACACATTTATGCTAAACTGTGCGCCGAAAACGCTTTTGGTGGCGAAAGTGTTGCAAACACAAAATTAAGTAGCAATCATAAACACGCACGCGAACCAAAATAGCCAAGATGGGGAGTAAATTATATAACAAGCTGCGAATTTTTCACATCTTAACACACACAAATCAGCCACGTATAAGCACACAACAACCATTTATAGTTAATAGAGCAGGATATCAACATAAGAGCCTGCTTAAAAGGCATGTTTAACCCCTAAAAGCGGTAATCATAAAAAATAACAAGCCTAAATGGCATAATAAGCCAAATATAATGTCTTGAAGTTGTTTACAGGAGCACAAAAATAATGTAAGAAAGTATAAAAAAGGTTAGAAAGTATGTAATTTAGGATTTAGTAGTTGCAAATGAAGTAATTTGAATACGCTTTTTAAATTTATAGTATAAATTTAAGAACGGAGTTGTAGTGTATATAAACTAAATGAATTCTTTTATAATAAAATATTTACTGCTTAGAAAAATAAGAATATGCTTTATTGTAATTTTTTTATTCAATAAAAAAACGTATCATAATTTTTTATAAACTGTTTTAATATAAAATGGATGTACATATATACATACTATATACATACGTGCTCAGCCTTTCCTCTTATGGCCTGCAGTTATTTAAATTCTTTCAATTAAACGAACGTGGGGCATTTTAAACTCTATAATCGAGCAATATAAACAATTTATTATAAGTAATATTAATAAATTTCTCACTACACATCGCTTTATTATTTTATATTTGCTGCATTCATAACTCGCAGTTGGCAATCTTCGACTTAAAACACATTTTTTTACGCAAGCATGCTGAGACATGTTTGCCGAACCAACACATTGTGCACTGCTTTGCTGAATTGCATTTGCACACTTTCACTTCAATTAATTCACACACCCTTATCACTTTACATTCACAAATTCCAATATTTTTTAAATAAAACACAAAAAACTCCACTAAATTAATATTTTTTTTTACTTTTTCACAAACTTTAATCGCGATCGCGTACCGACGCGCACTTACTAACACACGACTATCAAGCAGAGAATGTTAACGAACACGAATGAAATTGTATTAACATTCTGTCATTCAGCTACATTTATAATTTTCTGCACTGCTGCTTCCCTGCTTCGTAAGACAACAGCTGCATTTGCATGCGCAAATATGTAATATTCCTACACTGTTGTACATACTGTATCGAAATTACAGGCGATCACTCGGCGGGTTTGCAGTAACATAAAGCGAACAAATTACATTGCTTTGATGTTTACCCAGGATTATAACAGCAACTCCACATAATTTGTTAACATAAATGTTAACGAAGAGTGATTGCTTCGCGTTTATACTTTTGCAACATGTTGCTACAGAGTATAATAATTTTGTTCACCTAAAACTAATCGAGACAGATATAGGATTATATATAAATAAATGACATATCTTAAGGCCCTCTCTACCAATTTCATTAAAATTTGGTATGTGCATTGTTTTGATATGTTTATGTTACAGTGTGAAAATGAACGAAAACGGACGACAACCTCGCCTACTTCCCATATAGCAAAAATCAACACCGAATTAATATATCAGGATAAAACTTGGCAGAGTGCATATTAAAATAACATCTAATAAATTGTGTAAATCGAAGCACAGTTTTGGTTTTGGTTTCAAGCGCTTAGGTACTGAATATGTGCTTATAGTTTAATTTTTATCAAAAATATCGGTCGATGTGTGAGATATATAATTGAAATTCAGAGAGAATATTTTCCTTATAATAGTATGTTTGTGTGCTACAAATGGGTTGAATCGGAATTTCGAACAGGCTTCATATATGTAACTATCAAGCTTTATGTATCTGAAGGAACTCTCTGGTCTTTGACCTTTACAAGTTGCAAGAGTATAAAATGGTCGGGTGTACCCTAAACTTACTTGTTTTTTATTATTCCAGTTTAGTTACAATCAATTTTTCTAGTGTTTTACCAAACTAGCAGATGTATCACCCTGTATAATCGAGATGCACTTGTTAGTGCATTAAACGAAATATGACATGCCTATCGCTGTTTTTACTTTTGGTGTTATCTCTTTACTTTTTTTTGATTTTTTTTTTTAATTGATTTATTTATAAGACACTTACGCTGGTACACAACAGTGAGATAGAGAACGTTGTCGGAATAAGTCAGAATCGCAGCTTAAGTAAAAGCATTATCGCTAAGATGGTAAATCTGTTACAAATTATTTTTATATTTCTAAACATCTATGGCGTTTTCGCGGTTGGTTCTCCCCCTAATAATGATGGTAAGAGCTAAGATTTATTATTGTTATTTTATATTGTTTGTATTCGAATAAAATACTTTCAGAAAACGCGGAGAATATGCATCCCTTCATAAAAATCGGCAGCAAGTATTACTTTATAAACGAGTCCTTAAAAGTAAGTGTGCTCTATAGAGCAATTATTATTTTTTTAATTAAAAATATCGCTTCGCATAGATGAACTGGTTCGCGTCTTCTTACTACTGCCGCTCTTATGGTGGCGAGTTGGCAAATATTGATTCGTCTGCAGAAATGCTGGCACTGCAAAATTACATTTCAGCCAGAAAAATAGAATCGCGACTTTGGTTTGACGGCAACGATTTGGCAAGGGAAGGCAAATTCGTCTCACACACCACTGGCCGACCTTTGATCTTCACTAAATGGTCATCGAATAATCCTAACAATTGGGGCTATAATGAAGATTGCCTTGATCTTTATTTGTACAACAAAATACTTTTAATGAATGATAACAACTGTGACACAGAGCTTCTCGCGATTTGCAAGTATCGCGAACGTAACAGGCATTGCAGTGGGCAGAATTCGTTGATGCATCAAAATGATAATTGTATACTAAGTGGCTTAGTTGAGGCTTTTGCGCAAACTGCCCGAAGTTGTAAGTCATGCTCGCAACCCTTGTTGTGCCCCACATCATAGTGTATGAACGGCGCCTATCATTTGTTTCATCTTCAAATGAGCAGGGCGCCAACTAAAAGCACAGAGAGCGAGGGAGATATGGCGCTCTTTCAAAGTGTGATTATATATGCACATATGTATGTATGTATTTATATATAATTTTATATTAGTCTGCCATACATAGACACTGATCACTTAGAAATAAATAAAATTAGAAAAATGGAAAAGGGTTGCCATATATTTTTAATTAAGAAATTGTAATTAAAATTAAGAATTTAATAATTTTAAATATATCTGTTCAAAGAAATATATTTTTACAAATAATATTGTTTGAAGTGTTGCCACTATTTATGAATATACATATGAAAATTTGAAATATATTATAAATTGTAGGTTTAGTATTATATATTGATCAACAGCAAGCAGATTTACTTAAAACAAAAAAAAATTAAGTATTGCCACCTATTTTAATTAAGAAATATTAAATATTCAAAATAATTTATAAATTATAATTTTATATAAGTTTTTAGATAAACATACATATGTATAATATTTGATCAGCCACAAACAGAATAACAGGAAACTAGAGAATTTTTATAAGGGGTTGCCCCATATTTTTAATTAAAAAAATAAAAATGAATTACAATTATTTTTGAATATAAAAAATATATTTTGGAAAAAAATATGAAACGTGTTGCCACTTAATTGAAAATTTAGAATAATTCGAAATAAATTGTAAATTTGAATTAAAATTTTATATTATTCTTCATATTAATAATATTTTATCAGCTGAAAACAGAATTACAGAAAACTGGAAAAATAGGAAAGGCTTTGCCACATATTTGATTCGAGAATAATGTCGCGAATTATTATTTGATAAATAGCACTACCACGAGATTTATCAATTAACAATATGAACTTAAATATAACGATAAATATTAAGCGTAGCAAGCCACCTATGGTTTTACCAGCACCAAATCAATACTTTAGTTTTTAAACCATTAACAATTATATTTATTAAAAAACAATACAAAAAAAAAACATTTTAATGTAAACATACACATATATTTACTTTTCACTATGTTTTATTTATTTTTTAATTTTTTTTACTTTTTGTTTTTTTTTTTAATTAATTTATATTTTTTTTAGTTTCCTAATATCATAGCCACTACTGTTTTCTCCTGTAAGCAAGTAGTCTTATTATCAGAAATGTTAATGAACGACGATAGTCTAACAGAAAATGTTAATGAACAGTAACAGCAATAGTGTGACTGCGCAGCTCTGAAAATGTGTAAGCGCTATTACCTGCCATCATGAGAGTATATGCTGTTGTTAAGAGAGAATATGCTCTGCTAATGCAATTTCTCACTACGCGGACGCTTAGCTAAAAGGAACTATAAATAATGGCGGCGGAAATAGGAGGAGGCAACTGATGATATTCACTCTTGAGCGTACCAGCGACATCTATTGGCAGCTAGAAAGATCTTACAGCAATGCAGTGGCTGCGCAACTATTAAACTTTTGCAAGCGCAAGTAGTTATGAGCGTAGCTATTCACATACACATTTATACACATATACGCAGATACACACATTGGCTTGGAGCAGGGCCTACGCTGCATTTTAATATAATTTCCTAATTTTGATATTTTTTAACAGGACTTACCTCACTTTATGCTCGAAAGCACGCTCTGCTCTCCGTATAGGTGCTCCTACCGACATCTGAAACACATTTTATATACACCTTCTGGCAATCCGCCGCTTGCTCCTACTACCACAAATCACAATAAATACATATAATATACAACTAATAACGCCCGATCACACTTTTCACTGTTAAACGATTAAAATTCCGAACTGCCCTAACTGTTACCTAATTTTACTAAAAAACACCATAAATTGCAGCAGTAATAACTAAAATAATTGCACTTTTCACGGAGCTGCTGCAAATTCCACCGACGCACGCGAACTACTAGGAAATGTATATTTGAAATGGCGGCGGATGTCAAAAAAGACCAATCATATTCGAGCTGTCAAAAACCGATTCTACTACTAACAGCACTACTACAATTTAACCAAAATCGTTTACATATTTAAAATTGTTATTAGATAATTAAAAATAATTTGTGTCAGCAAAATATTAACCAACTTTGAATGTTTCCGCTCTTAATAAACAAATATAATAACATCTGTGCATTATATAATTTCAAAGATTAATATGTGCGCCATCTGTTGGGCAGTTTCAAGATCATGACATAAAATAATATTTCTAACCATTAGACAGAAAAATATAATATATTCCGTTAAAAACAATTTTCTTAAGACAAACTAATTAAAAAGTCAGTATTTTTATAAGTTTCAAAGTTCTGGCATATAATTAGAATATTCATATCTCTGACATAACTTTGTAGTTCAAAAGTATTTGTGAACCCTGTACTTTTAGGTGATCTACTACAATATCTCACAGATACTTCTTTTTTTATATGTTTAAAATTATTATCATATAATTAAAAATCATTTTTTTGAGTCAAAACTTATCCAACTTTGAAAGTTTTAGCTCTTAATAAACAAATATCTTAACACCTGTGCAATAGATATTTTCAAAGAGTAATTTACGCGCCATCTGTTAGTCATATTTGTGAGCCCTGTAGTTGCAGGCGATCTCCTACAGTATCTGTAGACGTCAGAAGCTCGATTATCATTGGCCGTTCTTAATTTCCGCCGCCATTTCGAATAGTCGTTGCTTTATACCGCATTCGTGTAAGTAGTACTTGCAGCAGCTCCGTGAAAAGTGAAATTAGTTTAGGAATTAAAACTGCAATTAAGGAGTTTTTAGTAGAATTAGGTTGAAGTTCGTGAATTTAATCGTTTTCAAGTAAAAAAAGTAATCGGGCGTTGTTATATGTGTAGTAAAAGTGAAAGTGAAAATTAGTGAGTGCCAAACCTGTGCGCTGGGCGCTGTGCGTCGGCGCAAGCAGAGCTCTGCCAATGGTTGTGTATAAAATGTTATGTTAACGTAAAGTGTTAATGCGCGTCGACGCAAGCAGAGTTCTACCAGTGGTTGTGCTTAAAATGTAATGTAAATGTAAATGTAAATAAAGTGTTAGTGAGCGTCGGCGCAAGCAGAGCTCTGCCAGTGGCTGTGCATAATATGTAATATTAATGTAATTAAAGTATTAGAAGTAGGGAAAGTAGTTTAGAATAGGGAAGTATATGAATTATTGCAGACAATGCGAAACGAAGTAAAATAAAATGCGGTAAGTGCTTATAAAATATTAAAGTAATAATTGAATAATATAATCATGCAGAAATATGCCTTTTAATGGCAAGGTATTACACATTTATTTTAAATTAAAATTTAATTTTTATTTTAAATATAGATACATATGTACATATGTATGTATGTATGTACATTGTACAAGCTTTCCGAAGCATGTATAAAATTTAAAAGATTTGGCGGCCACTGTATTAATAAAGATCCTTCTAGCTGCCAACAGATGTCGTAGTTGTTTTTAGCAGTGAATATCTTTGAATGCCTCTTCCATTTTCCGTCTTCATTTCGTCTCGTTCCTATGTACTTTTGTAAACAGCTGAGCCAGAGAACGTAGAATATAGAGAAGGTGCAAATCGAAATCTGTATGATGGTTCGATTGCGCGGCTAACAGAGCTGATAGATTTTGGGTAGGGAATTCACCATTCTCGCTGCTATTTAGCAGAAATGAGCATGTTCTTTGGCAGAAATATATGTAAATGCCTGAAAATAAATAAAGAGAATTTGCTTCGTAGAAAAATATACAAAATATACAAAAGCATTCTCTGAGTGCTTATGTTGTATTATGTGAACGATTGTCACATATGCGTGATTTTCACATATGCATGCTTATATTGAATTAATGAACCATTGTCACATACATATGCGTGATTATTTTGTATCAAATGAACAATTTTTTTCCGAAAAATGGTAAAAATTTTAATTTTTTTTACAAAATCAGGAAAAATAAGGAAAAATTATTTTAATTTTATTTCTCTTTATTTTTATTTTTTAATTTTTAAATTATTTAATATTTATTTCGACTATTACAAAGTGAAGATGTGCAAAATGATCTTCATTTCTTCAAAGAAAATTGATGACCTTCATGAAATATGCATATTCGCATTATTTCGTTATCATTTCCACATTTGTACCAAAAGAATTTCTATGACACATGCATATGTACATATGTATATTATTTCTTTGGCACATTTGCCTGTATGTTTACGAACACAAATACGAGCCACATACATATGTACATGCATTCATAACAACAAGTGTCGCACGCATCTTTCGCATCTCCGTCTTCACGGTCAACCAATGGCGTTTTGTCAAAGGGTCAAATGCTGAACACATTGAGCGGGGATGACCGCAAGCGACATCTGTCAAATATTAAAATATACACGTTCATATGGACACAGTTGTGTAGTTGTGCAGCTGTCTAAATAACTGTGTCCATAAGAATGTGTGTATTTCAATATCAGATTCAGATGGCGCTTGCAGTCTATCGAGTTCTATGTGTTCAGCACATCAATCTGTCGAAGCACTGACGCGACGAGACGCGAAAGAAACTAACAAACGATTGCCGATTGTTACCGCTTCCCTTGCCGCTGTAACAGCTTCGCCTACGAACTAGCGTAAATATGTATGCATATGTATGAACTTGCATACATATCGACGCTGATTTTTGCGAGCTAAGGAAAAATATGTTAGAATATTATAAATCGACAACTCCGTTGTTGCCACTTTTGTCACTTCTTTCTGTGAAGAAGCATCAGAAAGATGTTCAATTTATGATTTTTAGCTTTTGCCATCGTCGCGAGAAGACGCTTGTAGGCAAAGGCATGCTCGGGGAGATGTTACGGCGTCTGTTTATATGAATGAAGCGCGGTCGCTTGTGGCATATGCGCCTGCGTTTATGAATGAAATCGTTTTTGTTGTAGAATTTACTACATTTGGGCTTCGCCAATTCGGCTGCCATATTGACTTGTGATGCTTCTTCTATTTGAGCAGTTGTTGTTTTTATAGAACAATGCTTCAATTTTTTGTTGGTGACATATTCACATGTGTACGCATATGTGTGTTTGTATGCTTGTGCATTATTTGTTCGCAAGTGTGTCCAAATATATGCACATATAAGTATATATGAATATATGAACATACAGATCAATGCGCGCACATGTAATATATTGATATGTAAGTGATAAAATCATGATATGAATTTCTGAACGCGCACATGCGTATACATGCAGTCATATGAGCAGATAATAAGATTATGATATGAGCATGTGCAGAGACATAAGATAATATGATGTATGTACATATATGTATATTGTTGTGATAAATTTAATTTCTATTAGTAGGAAATATAATACAAAAATATTTATTAGTATGGTATATTATGTAAAAATCAAAGAAAATTATTAAATATGCAAGTCCAAATTGACTAAATATTACTATGCATGCATTCATACAAAATTATACTCATATCATAATTATGTTTACATGTCAATATTCCATTGCCGATGGCAAAACTCAAAACATATATTTGCATACATTGCGATTCCTAAGTTGAAAAATTGAAGCATGAAAATATCACAAAGTTGGGAGATCATAAGGAGCAGCAGGCATATGTTTATGTCTTCATATTCATATTCAATGCATGCATATGTTTACATATGTCTTCATATTCATATTCATGCATACATATATTTATGTCTCTTCATATTCTTGCGTATGAGAGACAGAGAACATAATGTATTTTGTACACATTTTTCGGTGTCAAAATGAAACAAAAAATAAACAAGCAAAACGAATTTCTTCGTTGCGAGTCTCTTCATATTTTCTGCTTCGACATATATTTGTTTCTCTTCATATTCTTTGTTGAATATATGGAGAACTGTTAAAAATGTAAACATTTTACAGCGTGACTTCTGTAGACGTGAGGTGAATTCCCTACACAAAATCTAACGAATGTTCGCTGTCGAACCTGCACCTTCTCTATGTCTTTACGTTCTCTGGCTGAGCATAACTTCAGAAATACATACATATGTGTGTATATCAGCTGCGCAGTCACATTACTTCTGCTGCGCTTTGCTGTTGACCAACATTCTCTGTATTCTGTAATTAACATAGTGTGTTTACATTCGCAGCTATATTTACAGTGTTTCTTACCAGAGTAAGAGAGAACTGTACATTATTGAGAAATAGAACTTCATTATCAGCTTACACAGTCGCGTGCGTAATAAATGAACCGCAATCTAAAAAATTATAATTTTGGGTAAATAAAGATAAAATAAATAATAATTTTAAAATAATTCAAAAAAATTAATTTTTTTTTTGTAAATGAAGATGAAATAAATAAAAATTTAAAAATAATTTTGGAAAAAAATTATTTTAGTATGAAATCTATTAGAAAAGATAAAATTACAAAAATGAGTGGAAATATAATTTACGTTGCGATCTGAGAATGGGATATGGAAGAAAAAAAGAAAGTCGTGCTTCAATTTTGAAGAGTTAAAAACTGTTTATATCAATATCCGGAATAACTAAACGTTCTATGGGAAAGAGTTTAAAGTAATAAAAAGAGCTAAAAATTTTATAAACAGATTTTTTTCACGTAACATCAAAATCTATATGTAAAAAAGAAGCCGAATCCAAACAAATAAATTAATTTTAATTTTAAAGCAATTATTTTAAGCAAAATCTCAAAACTATATATATTTATATACCATTTCATCGAAAACAAACATGCTGCTTTCACCCCAAAAGCTTATAAGCCGCATCTTCTAACACGCTTTTTTAATACAATAATAATTTAATGCTGCTCCCAGCTCTTCCCACTCTTCAAACTAAAATGCTCCACTAGCAACACACATCAAAGCACAACAATAATGCATGTTATCTTCAACGCTCTTACCACATCGCTCACCGCGTAGTTGGCAGCTTCATCAACGTCGCCTACGCCGTTACAACTGCAGAAACAGAGCGGCCAGTCTTCATTTTATGCTTTTCGCTTTAAGCCAGCAAATTTAGCAGCTTTACTTTATTTTTTGCTCAAGCATTGCTACAACAACAACAAAACCGTTACTTTATATATATGTATATTGCTGAAAATTTTCTACAACAACTGTAGCATGCTTTCATTGCTTTTATTTCCACTATGTGCATTTGTTTTCTTATTTGTATTGTTGTTGTATATATATGTTATACTTATTGTTGTTGCTTTAGTAAGCTTTGTAATTTGTATTATGATTGTCGCACATGAACCACGAATATCCATTGTTAGCATACTTTTCAGCAGCCAGCCGTGCTTTTTGTTGTTTTTGTATACGCTTGTTTAGCAGCAAAATGTTCGCCTGGTCGCATGTCCTTGAGCGGCGTATAATTTGTTCTATATTCTCGGCACGTTGCGCGTCTCGCCACCAATACAGCGACAGAGTGATAAATGCTTGCCAAGGGCAGTATATGCTGCTATGTGTGTGTATACACTTTACAGTTATACAAAATTTCTATGCCTGTGTGCGTTAGCTTACCTTTTTATGCCGTTGGCGGTCTGCTTGTCTGTTTCTTATCAGCACATGCTTATCACAAATGTCTTCTTCTCCGATGTCAGTCATCTGACGACTGTTTTTGCATGCTTCTTCTTCTCACTTACACTCACACACACAAACACGATAAACCATATTCTTTTCGTGCTTTTGGCGCACTTGTCAGTCATATTTTTCCTATATGTGTGTGTCATGTTGTTGTCGCTCATCTCTTTCGCTTTTCTCTTCGCTCACCTTTTGTAGTTGTCAGCATTATATGTTGTCATAACATACGCGACATGTGTCCCAACTCGCTTGGATCCATGTATCACTCTCGCATATGTTTAGAAAACTGTCGCTTGTATTATAACTTAATTTGTTTGCTTTGCTTACTTTTTTGCTGCCTTTTTTCCATCCATGCCTTTTATCTTTTGTTATTTGTCCTATATCTGCTGCTCTCACTTGTCCTACGTCAAGATTTTTGTTACTCCTAAATATGTGACGCAACAATTTTTTAGCGCTGTTCATTTTACTTCCTTTTTTGCGGTAAAATTTGCTTGTTGAAAGAGCCCACGTCCTCGAAGTTCAAGTTGAAATGTATACCAAATATATACATATATATAATATATTGAAATATATACTTTTTTTTGGAGAACACTAGCCTATGTTAATTAGGTTCAAGGAGGCTAGGACTATTGCACCATAGTCTTAAACAAAATCCGTGTCACATTTTGTGCTGATAACTCGTCAAATAAAGAGATATAAAAAACAATCCATTCCAATCATTCAGTTTGTATGGCCGCTATATGCTATATTGGTCTGATTTGAACAACTTCTTGGGAGGTTATACCGCTGCTTTTAACGATAATCCGTGCCAAATTTCATCAGGATATCTCATCTAATAAAAAAGTTTTCCATACAAGCACTTAATTCTGACCGTTCAGTTTGTAAGCCAGCTATATGCTAAAGTGGTCCGATATTTTTCGGAGGTGACACAATTGCTTTAGGCAATAATCCTCGCCAAAATTTTTGAAAATATCTCATCAAATGAAGATGTTTTTTTATCTAACCACTAGATTCCGATAGTACTGTTTATATGGCAGCTAAAGAATATAAAGAATATAAATAACTACCATGAAAACCATTTTATGTAACTGAGAGTATCACTCCACTAAACAACTTTTCGACTTTTGTTTGAGTAGTTGCTTTAAACTTTTTGCAGCTAGTAAGCTCATTTGAATATTCATGAATTTCAATCGAGTTTGAACTACACAGAATGTTTTAAAAATATTCCACTTCCAATCATTGCTGGTTGCAATCCATTTTACGACACTTCGATTACGTGACAGACACAGCCATAAATCAGTATGCTTGCAAAGTGGCGAATACTTGATGTTGGCCATTTGAAATGCAAGCAACTAATACTACTTAAGACCGAGCGCATAAAATGGTTGTTGGCATAGCAAAGAGCTATGAAAATATAAAAACGGTCAGCAGCAAGAAGAAGCCACCACTAAAGGTGGCACTCTGCACAATTGCCAGCATAGAAAGCAGCTAATGGCGCAACTCACAAGGAGCTTCTAGCTCGAACTAGCGATGCTGAGAGTATACCTCGATTCTTTAGCAAAGTTAAGATGACGAAATTTTAATATTGTCCGTATATAAATTTTATTTTCTCGCTTTCGTAACAAATCTTAAAATTAGGCATAAAATGCATTTCTTAAATCAAAGTGAGTTTGTCCAGCGCTTAAGTGAATTTTCCAGCCAGTAAACGAGGTAACGGCTGCAAGCGTACATCAATTTTATCACCAATCTGATAGTCAGTAGTCTCTGCGCAAGGGCTGCAGCCACAGCCGGATGGTACGTCCACCTGTGAAAAAGAGAGTAGAAGTTTCGTTTGTTAGCTGAAAAAAATTTAAGTTAAAGCAGAAAACTCTGTACTTTCTGTCTTACTTATCATTATTAGCCTAAGAAACAAACGCAACTTCGGTCTCAGTCGAATTCACAGTTCAAGTCAGTCAGAGTTTCAGCACCACATATACCCAGGAGCTTAACGCCAGCATTCGTCTTAACCTGAAGCTCAAATTTAGTCTCTTTATAAGTCTTTTCAGAGCTCAACCTGAGACTCCATTCTAAATTTGAACCTTTGTCCCAACCTCAAACTCAGTATCCACAATGTCGAAACCACGACACAACAGAACAAAATTTCGTTTCAGTCTCTGCCCATTTTCTCCTTTCTAACCCCAGGACAATCCTAACCTTGGTTTCACCCTTTATACAAAACACAATCTCATTATTAAGCTTAGTCAAAGACAATCCGTCGCAAACTGGAAGTTAATCTCAATATGAGTCTATTCTAGGCTCAACCTGAAGCTCTGACCCAAACCTCTGTCAGTCGTTTCCTTTCTAACAGCTTTAACAACAGCACCACATACCTTCTTCACGATCTTGCCTCCATTCTCACAAATCAGCGGCACCGCTACTGACTTCCAGCCCGTTATGCTGCAACAACGACAATGCTTCTCGTGTGTGCCTGAAACTATAAAGATCACAAATTACAATAAATATTACCTATTTAACTATAAAGACGCGCATGCTAACCTTTGTTATATTTCGAACCCGAGTTGCAAGCACCGTCGCAATCTGTGAAGCCTTGTATGGCCTCCTTATTTATGCATTTACCCATACCTGGCTGTACAACTTCAATCAGCTCCAGAGTCAGTGGTTCAGCCAATGAAACCGGTAAGCAGTTCTCTGTAAATAAGACAAATTCCGATAAAAATCGTTATAAAGGCCGTGATATATAGAAATAACTACAAACAACTCACTTTGGTTATCCACAATCAGCTCCGGCTTGCATACCTCGCAGCAACCACTTTCGGAGGATACCAACAAGTGCTCTGGACACGCGGTCACATCTGGGCAAGTCTCCTGTGATGATGAAACTATCAAGATCTCTCCTTTACGCAGACAACTGTAGGTTGTGCAATTGTCAGCGCTCGTCCAAGTAGCGCCCTCTTCGTACAGTTCGTTACTCAGCACACATTTCTCTTGCACGCACTCACCACAACACTTCAGTTCAGGCAGCTTATTATCATATTTAAAGCCGGGAGGACAGTAGGTGTCACAAGTCTCTGTCGTTGTTACGACTAATGTGCTGCCATTCGGACCATAAGCGCACGTCTCCTGTTTACAAGGATCTGTGGGATGCGGCCATTTTGCGTTCAGCGGCTTAATGAAGTTCTCTCCCAACCCATTTTGTACTATACACATGTCCTTCGGTGGTTCTGTTTGTAGCACATGTGATATGTTAGCCAAGAAATTTCGACTCAAACTTATAACGCATGTACTTACCACAAACGTAGTGTGGACAACAGTCACCCAGTTCTTGCTTTCTAACAACTTCATAGAAGCGCTCGGCGCATTCCTTCAATGCAGGTGGACAGGTGCTGACGTCGCAGACGATCTCTTGGGTTGGACAACAGCCTAGTTCTTCCGTCACCACCTTCTCACCAGGTTTGAGTGCACGTGGTAATTCCAAGGGCTCGCATTCCTCTTTCGGCTTGCACTCTGTATTTGATATACAAATAGTTAAACCACTTGTACAATTTTCTTCCCCTTAGTACTTACCGCAAATGAACTGCGGACAACCATCTGGTCCGGTTTTCTGCTTCTTAAACTGTCCAGGACCACATATAGGCATTAAGGGTTCGAGACATGCAATTGGTGGCGGTAACTTTTGTTCGGGCACACATCTGTAACGTGGGCAACACATGTCAGCAGATTCGATCTTCTTTGGTATAAAACCTTCCGCACAGATATTTTCTTCTATCAGACACTTTTGCTCCACGCACTCGACCTTTCCTTCCATATTGCAATTACAATCTGTGCACTTGTCCTTCTTCCACTTATCACCTGGCGCATGCACCAAATCGTCGCATTTTACGCACGACTCTTTCGGCACACATTCACCATATTCCATAACCTTACCGGGCGGGCAGAAACAGCCTTCAAAACGTTCCTCTGCCAGGCACATATCATTCGATTCCACGGTCTTGACAAACATATTGGTCTTCATATTGACCGCATCGAATGTGTGCTGCGCCTTGATCGTATCGCAGGTCTTGGCGCAACCACATGATTCATAGACCATATCGCTAGGGCAATCGAAGGGACACATGTCGGGATGACGCCAATACAAGCAGATACCCTTCTGTGCACACTGGCGCGCATAAGCGGCCATCAAGTTACAAGTACTTTGCTGATGATTGCCGGGCTTACATAATTCTTTTTGGCACAACGCAACAAACTTGCCAGGATCAATGATCATGTTGCACTGACCGAAGAGCTCCTGATTATAGAACATCAGGCAGACATCTTTCTCCGGTGGTGGTGGCACACACTCGTCTTCAGTTATAGTTTCACTGGCGCAAACTTGTAGCTCATTACCCAGCTTCGGTTCGTCGGCCTTCCAGCTTTGCAGCACGACTGCCAATTCTTTGCTGGGTGTGCGTCCCTTCTTTTTGGCGGGATTCTCTAGTAGATCGTTTTTGGGATTATGATCGCAATCGCCGCAAAGACCCTCCATCTTGCCGCTATACTTGATGCTGGGGACTGAAAGCTGTAAGAGATTATTGTGCATTTAGTCTTAGTGTATAAAGCAAGCAAACATTTCAATCAAAGCTTACTGTATAGACCATATCATCGTAGGAGACACGTAGATCCACATGACTATCCAGTAGCGATAGGAAAAGCTCTTTACCGTTGACTTCACGTATGTTGACCCACGAGTTTTTGAACGGCACATTTTTCTCAGCACCATCGACCAGTATGTGCGGCACCTTACCGACACGCGGGCGTTCAATATGTATGAGATGATCACCATTGAAGACATGGAAAGATTTAATGCATGACTCATCCGTGGAATTCGACGCATAACCCAGACGTTTGCAGTAGTCCATTGTTACGTAAAGCTTTATGACAAAGTTATTAAGTTAATAAGCGCATATATTTCGTGCAGAAAGCACACTTACCTGGAAGCTGTATTGACCCGGCAAGACTATATCGCGTGAGAGCAAATATGTACAGTTGCCGTTGAAGTGGAAGTCGCGCTTATCATAAGTGAAGAACTGTGATTTGCCGAAGGAGTTGCATACGCAATCTTTGCATTCCGCAACCGTTATGCACTTCTTACCCTGGCGCACTGTGCCCTCGGGACAGTAACAGCCGGGGAAACAGGCATCTGGTATAATCGGACAATCGTCGGTGTTTAGCGAGTCGCAGGATGGTTCACAGCGACGCTTATAGCAATCGGAGTGTATGAGTGGCGCAGGACACTCAAGTTCTTTTGAAAAAATATGTAACATATATTTTTATTTAGCTTGCAATTAAATTTTTTCTGACACCTCAAATGGGTAAAACTACTACTCACCGCATTGCTGCACCGCACGCCACAAATTCAATTGTATATTGGGATTGATTGTCAAACACTTGGCAACAAAGTCCTGTAATGCATTGCATTTGCAAGTGTTGTCCTCGCCCGGATGTGCCCGCAGGCACTCACAAGTGCTCTCCATGCATTTGCTGACGAACTGTTTGTAGTTGACCGCCTTGTTGCACTTAACGAACACCGGATGCCTGGCGGAGTTGAAACAAAATTTCATGTCATTACACAAAATGCGAACTTTGGCGCACACAAAACCCAACTGCACAACCACTTCAGGCATACATACATACATAACTACAAATAATATGCTCAGAGCAACCACCACAGACATACTACGAGTTTAAACACCCCTAGTAACCACACACATACACCGGCACTTACTTAATCGCATTGCACAATGCCAACGCCTTCTTTTGTAACTCGAATGGACACGTTTGTGGGTAGCACATCTCCTTCGGTATCTTCTTGTCGAACCAGCTGTCGCCGAACTTGCCAGTGTTCTGTATCAAAGTGCCATCCGGCGTGCGTTTATCATTGCCCGCAATGCCGTCATAGTAGCCGCAGAGGCCGTCCACGGTGCGTAGATACTTAGAGGATATGCCGATCTTAACGTAACCGATGTCATCATAAAGCACCCAATAGCCATGTTTGCGCGACACAACCAATACTGTTTGCCCCGGCTGCGAGATGACGAAGGCCGCCTTACAGATGGGTGAGTTCATTAGCTGCGGCACGGTGTACTCGAAACCATTGAAATTTAGTTTCATATTCGGCATGATCGTCAGTATGGCCGCCGATTCGATGTCTTTGATGGTGATCGATTTGTGACAAACCCTACGCGTCTCATCTTCGCAAAGTAGTTGCACTGGAAATGGAATTTAAGTCGTTAGTTTCGGTGCTAATTGAAGCGAAGTGTAGATATTCATGGGGGGAACATAGCGCAGTAAAGAAATATTTATTTCTTAAGAACTATAAACTAGGATTCATGAAAAAGTTTGCTTTAAGCTCTCCTTTTGTGTAAATAGAAGGAGTAAAAAACTCGAAATTACTGTAGATCTAAAAACTAGGGTTCATGAAAAAGCTTGCTTTAGTCTCTATTTTAGTGCAGATAGAAAGAGTAAAAGACGGATTAGAAGTAAGTCGATTCAAACAAGAACTTAGTATACTAGTTTCGAGCGTTCCCACAAGTGTCGGCTCCAAGTAATCGGAAAGGACACCGATTTCAGGAATGTTTTGGTTTCTTAGTCAATAACTCAAACTTAAACTAAAATGCTACATTGTCTAAAATCAATTCGAGAAACTTCAAATATCACCGATCTAACCTAACACGCGGTCATTGAAATTTATGAACATCATTAGCAACCACTTACCAGTTATCACCCAGTTCGAATTTTTGATGTCACGCGCTAATATATGACTACAAGTTTCGTACTTGAACTCAGTGCCATCGAATGTAGTGAAAAATTTACCACTAATCTCGCAGGTATCATCCTTGGTCGGCTTGAGTACGCACGCATACTTGCGGCATTGTCCTGGCTTAGCATTAGACATATCCAATTCGATTTCATAGTTCTCTGGACATTTAGGTTCGACACAAGTGACAGTCTCATTCTTCAGCACCTCCTTTTTAGGTATCGGTACACAAGTGAATTCCGCACATTCTTCTTCCTCGATACCAGCCACTTCTTCCGAAGGCAACATAAGGAATTCTTCACTTTCGCTCACCAACACTTTAGTCTTAGTAATTTTAATCATATTGCCGAACTCTTCCATATCGGTGTAACTGAGTATGAGAAAGGCGGTAAGATTTATGAAATATATCGCA
This sequence comes from Bactrocera dorsalis, assembly GCF_023373825.1. NCBI lineage: Eukaryota > Metazoa > Arthropoda > Insecta > Diptera > Tephritidae > Bactrocera > Bactrocera dorsalis. Next base: position 70,598,943 of record NC_064307.1, on the reverse strand, counting down.
AAATATGTAAACAAGAGCTATACTTACGCTCTGGCGAACATCTGCGACATTTTACGTTGCTTCTTCTCCGTTAACTTAATCTTCATGTCAGGTGGACATTCCGGCTCGGGACATTTGATGATTGTGGCTGTAAGAATTAAGGGTTAACATATGAATTACATTATTCATTAAAAAAAATATTTTTTTTATGATAAGAACCGCTTTGAGTTTCCGAGCTGCTTCGTCATATGAAAACTATTCCCACTCCAATAACAATAAAACTCATACTCACTTTCATTCGCGCTCATAATTGGTTGAGGCGTCACCACTATTGTCTTCTTGCATGACTCGTCTTCATCATCAGCGCAATCTTGCACGCCGTTACACCACAATAATTCTGGTATGCAGTCGCCACTTGAGGGACAAATACGTTGATATTTGGGACAGGGCTCACATTTGCAGAAGCAATCCGGTGTCACTAAAGAACGCAGATTGGTTTCCACGCATGGTGGACACTTTTTGGGCTTGCAATTGGAATGACCGCCCAAGACGCAAACACACTCTTCGCATTGCTTATTCTCATACTTAGAACCGATGGGATAACTGTAAGCGTGAATGAGGGTATATGAAAAAATGTTAGAGTTTACAGCGATGTTCATAGCCCTAGCTACACCTACGTGCTATATTCATCGACACATGGGCACAGATTACTCTGCACACAGTTTTGTCCGTCCCAGAATAAACCGTTTGCGCATTTACACTCTCCACTATTAGCAGTCGTATCTAGAATGCCATCACAAACTTGACATTTCGGTGGCGGCTTATCGAGCTCAGGTTGCTCTTCCTTAACTTCCACTGTGAATGAAAGATATGTGTTGTAGTGTTGATTTGTGACGATCGAACGTTACACTTACAATAGGTTTCGAAACAGCCGACTGGTTCTATGCGCATATTTATATTCTCTTCCCACTTTGATGGCACAATCTTGAAGTATTGCGTCAATATGGGTGAACGGAACGTGTTTAATACTTCACTATTTTCGTCATAGTTGCCACGGAACTGTTCGGGTTGGCCATCGAAGTATAGCAGCTTATTCCAAATCAATTTATTCTTCGAGAACATAACTTTAAAGCTAGTAACCCAGCCAGCTGGACCGCCTTTGGTGATAAAGCCAGAGATGTTGCGTGGTGCCAAGAAGTCAAATTGCACGTATTCATTCGGTGTATTGGCCACGGGACGCCAACCAACCGGTGAGGAGAGCTTCAGTAGATCTATAAGACGTGGCTTCTTAGCCGGTTGTGGCAACGACCAAATGCTGCTAGCCTTCACTTGTGAGGAATGCATTTTACCATTGTCCACACCCATACGATCCACGCACTTGCCTTCATCTTGCCAACTAACCGGTTTCGTAGTCGTCGTTTGTATGAGTTTCTCAAACTTCGGCTCTGGCGTGGTAGTTGGCGTTGTTGTTGTGAGCGGTTCACCGCAGCCCAACAGCTCCACACGCATAGCAATATGGCGATACCATTTCATGGGATATATGCGTACAGATTTCGCTTCGACAGGTGTGTGGAAGAGTGTTTTATGTGGCTTACGTGAATCGAGTGGACCGTTAAACTTCTGTGGTATGTCATTCTCTTCCACTAAAAAGTGATAGGATTCGCCATCGGGACTATAGAGTATCTGTGTAAGAGTGAGGATTGCAAGCTGCTGAGTCGAGACAAAAATCATTTGAAGTTACCTTGAAAAGCGTAACGTATTTATCAAAATCTGGACTGCCAGCCATAACCACACCAAAGATGGGTTCCGGTTCCGGAAAGCTTATCTGTAGATATTGCATCTGATCATCGATACCGGGCGACCAACTGCCCACGCTGTTTTGGGGGTTTGCAGGAAGACGGGCCATGAAGGGCGCGTTATAGGCATTGAGTGTAGAGCTCGCATTGAAGACGCTATCCGGCAATGGTGCATCGCCCTGTATCAGCGGTATCAAGCTAAAAGTGTAGAGATTTATTTTGGTGTAAGCACTTTCTAATATCTACACACGAAACTAACCGTTCTGGCTCGCACTTCAGATGTGGTACGATTGTGGATGGCAAAGCGTCTGGCTCGTGCTCGTCTTCGGCGGGAGTTGTGGCCAAAATATATGCTATTTTTTAAAGAAGGGGTAAAGCAGAATATAATTTTATTAAAGCTAACTAAACAAAGTGTCTCCCACTTACGTAACTCCGGCACTTCATTCGGCACGCAAGTGTATGCATTATCAATACACTGACACACTTCGGTCTCACCGGTCACTGGCATATGCGGCTGCACGTATTTCTCCGATTTGTCCATGCAAGGACATTCATCCATTTCTACGCAAGTATTCTCATCGCGCCAGTACTTACCCACAGCAAAGCAATCGGGTCGGTTCTTATCAACACAGCCACGTTTGCAGTGTTCGCCGTTTTGGCAGAGACCACGTTTGCGCAGTATCTAGAATGATAAGTACAAGACGTTTTGGAATTAGATCTTACTTTTGACTAAGCCTGGGTGTAGAAGAGACGCGCGCGGCCACTTACCGAACCATAATAATCGCAAGTGAATTCACATTGATTTGCGCACTCAACCATCACTTGCCCTTCAGCGCATTCATTCGGTGTTATGGGCTCCGTAGGCACTTTGCCACAGCTAGGTTTGATCTCTTGTACAGTTGCTATGTGATCGCATACGTTCAATGTTGGATTGAACATCATGTATTCACCGCAGGTCTTCTCCACATAAGTCCAACCATTGCCGTTGGTCGTCGGCTGACAGTGCAAGAATTTATGACAATCGCCAGGATATTCTTTATACTCGGCTATCACAGAGTCGCATGGCAAGCCGACTTGCGGCTTTTCAGTTGCCGGCGTTGTCGTGACCGCTCCTTCGTCGCACTCACAGAACACACGCACCTCATAATCGTGGCATTGTCCCTTACAAACGAGTCCCTCAGCCAAGCTACAGCGCACATTCTCATCCATATAATCGGGTGATTCGTGTGTATCCACCACACGACATTCAATCTTCTTCATATATTTCTTCTGACATGTGCCATAAATGCTCTCCATGCGATCGTAGCGCGGCAACTTCTCCTCATCATTCAAGCGCACTATCTTGCCCGTCGCATCGCCATCGTTATCGAACCAACGTGTCCAACCGCGTACACACTTCGGTTGCGTATCGGTGCCATAGGCATGTGGTGTCGTGCTCTCAAGCAAACTATTACTTGGACGCTCTGTTGTTGTTAGCGGTTCGTTGCATTTAACACCACTGCAAACTTCTTTCTTCTTCGAGCAACGGCAGGTGGCGCAATCATCGGTATACGTTACATCACCTTCGTAGTAAGTTTTGCCATCGCGTATCATACAAACCGGCTTGCAGTCAGCCTTCGGTACACATTCTTTATAGGTGTCGTTTAGATAGATCATGCCTTCATCGCAGGGCTTTATGAAGCAACCCTCAATGCAGTTCTCTTGATTGCACATGCGCTCCGTCATGCCTTGGTCGAGGAAGTTGTCGCAAGTTTCGACAGCACACGCAGGTGTACACGCCTTGTACTCGGCGCAGTGGGGATCACATTGCATAGCTGAAAATAGTGTAGACATTTTTTTAATACAAGGATGTAAGGGATTGTGGATCTTGATAAATTACTGAAAAAAGAACCCCTTACAGCTGCATTTAAGAAAGGACGACTAGAGTGCTATATAACTTTGGTCAGTTAAGTCTAGATGGAAACACAGCTTTCTATGTTACTTTGTGTATGGTACCTAGGTATAAGCAGTGGCGTCCGGTTGTCCTAATCCAAACTTGCTACGATATCGTCTGCAAAACATCGGATGGTTGAGTTTTCGGTCCCATCTCAATAAAGTTTTGGATCCACCGATCCATATATCTATCAGTGTAGCTCAATCTATTAGAAAGCAAATACTCAGAAATTCCTACTTAAGCATGAGTGCCGAGAGAACGTCCCAAAACATTTAGTTTTTAGAAACCGAAAATGTAACCGGATTTATATATGGAAAAGAGCTTACGCATCACTAGCGCTCTTTCAAGCTACTTGTTACATATCTGAGTCTACCATGGGGTTTCAAACTAGCGTCCACTCATTGCAGAAACTTGTTCTGGAAAATTGTCTAGAAAACCAAAGTTATTTACACCATAGTGATTCATTTCCACGACAATCAGGTCTAAGCAGTCAGAAAGGACTCATGTCTTTTATCAGGTCAAGGACTGTCAACTCGATGATTATTTCACCACTTCTATACTTAGCATACCAATCAGTGATAATTGATGTTCCTGGCGCAGTGTCAGGAAACTCGTCATCAAACCAACACCTGAGATTCCTTTCTATCAATTTTTTCACAATAACAAAAGAAGCTGCACTCAAGATGACAGAAGTCACAAACTAATGATACGACATTTATACACGTATCCTGTGAAGACTAGGGCTAACAAAAAATCCTCGGGATTTAATTGCAGTAGCGCGATTTATGTGTCAGGCCGGGGACCTTTCACTTGAGCTAAATAAAAATATTAAAAAAATGCGTCGAGAAAAATCTGTCTCTTCTGAACCACTTCTTGAAACTACTTTTAACTTTATTGAGGCATACAAAAGAGTTAATATTCTATTTTGCCCACATAACCACTTTTCTTCTGAGCATTCATTCATACCTAAGGCTTATAATCCTTACGGAAATGTAATAAATTTTAATCTTCGTAAAACTTCTGTCAAGTGTGAATAATTGCCTGCGGCTCTGAAAATAGATTTGCCGCACAATCACTACCTGTTAAAATATATTCGCGGCTTTCAAGCGAATCTCGTTGTATGGTGAGTTTAGGTATGTGTGCCAATGTGAAAATCACAATGAATAATTTTCAAGTATCAATTACGGCTAATCGACAAGTCTACTTGTGCCGAAGTATAATGTAACAAAAGAACATACAAATTTTAAGAGTATATATACATATGCATGTAAATATGTGGCTCTCGAAGCATAGTTATGCCACTTTAGCGCGGCAATCGAAGCTTAAAGCGCTTGTTCTTACATATTTTGCTGCATATGTAAGACTGTGCAACACGTCTACCACTTGCTTGCCACTTGCATTGTCGTCGGCATTGCATGTGACGATTTGCGCTAATGAATAATTGAAAAGACAATGATTTTCAGCTACTGCATTCACACCGAGCTCAACACACACTTTTAACTGCATAAGCTTACAGTGACCCTACAGCAAGCAACTTACTTACATGCACACGCATATGTCGTACACACGGTTTATGTATATACAAGTATATGTATTTGTAGTACTTACGACAGAAGTGCGGCGTACGCCAACGTATATTGATGCCGTGCTGGGAGCAGGCGTGTGCATAGGCAGCCACCGCTGTGCACAGACACTCGCAATCGCCGCCCTGATCGCAGGCGCACGTATCGAATATGCAACGTTTCAGGTACTTCTCGACAGACACTTCAGCGTGGCAATCCTGTGAAACAGAAGAGAGATAGGAAGATTGAGTCAGGAAGTGAGTGAGCTGTGTGCGATTGCGGCAGGTGGAAAGTTAAGTGGAGAACAGCGCACTTAAGTATTAGTATGGCAATGCGTATTGGAATTTTAATTATCTGCCGTCTACACTATACTCACCTTCATTACATACTTACACACCTACATATGTACAATGGTCGGCATTCTTACCTTAAATATTTCCGATTTGAGCACGCCGCACTTGAGCTGCGCCCACGTCTCACGCTCCGGATGCTCTTTGCACGCATCTATGGGTGTCGTTGGCTTGGCGCAGAACTGTTGCACCTTCCATGCGTGTCCGAAGATGAGCGGACTGGTTTCGATGCCTTGCGATGGCGTTTGCATGTCATCCACGGCATTGTCATTGTAATTGCCGCACAATCCTTTCACTTTATTCTTCCATTCGTTGCCGAGTTTCACGTAGACGCGTGTACCTTCATCCCACTTCACTTGCAATTTGAGCGGTATTACTTCAACCACAATGAATACGCCGGCCTTGTAGATGTGGAAGGCGCCATGACCCTTGGTGTTGCTTGCATCGCGTATTTCTGTAAGTTATTGAAATGAAAGTTCAAAATATTTAAATAATGCCAAGTGTTCTTTAAGTAACTAGTTTTGTATTTTTGCCTTTATCTTTCCTAGTCTAAAAGCAGACTGCCGGTTTCGACTTCAATCAAGTCTGCTTTTCTGAATAACATATCGCACCGGATTCTAGGACGAGCTCAAGCTCTTTCAAAGAAAAGCTTATTATCTCTCTATCTATAAAGTAGATCCAGTAAATCATAAATCTAAAGCTACTGTGTTTTCAGACGAGCTCCAGTATAAGATCTTTTTGCCGGAGGCTTCTAATCTTTCTATCTATAAAGTAGATCCAGTAAATTTTAAATATACAACTACCTAGTTCTAGGTAAGCTCAGGCAAAAGCTCTTTAAGTCAGAGCCGATGAATCACTCTACCTATAAAGTAGATCCAGTGAATTTTGAATTTAAATATACAAAGGTTTAGGTAAGCTCCAGTATAAGACTTTTTAGTCGGGGTTCTATAATATTGCTTTCTATAAAACAGATCCAGTAAATTTTAAGTCTACCGGTACTGAGCTCTAGGTAAGCTCAAGCGTAACCGGCCTTTAAGTCTAAGTCTTCTACTCTTTCTATCTATAAAGTAGATCCCATAAATTCTAATTTTTGAGTTTCAGACCTTCCAATCAGCTCTAATTCAGACTTACATAATTACTCATCAAAAAAAGTAGTAAATGTATTGCTACTCACTCTTAATTTGCGACTTGTTCGGATCATTTATGTAAGATGCGTCTGAGGTTAGTGTTATAGAATCCTGTACGCTGCCCGATAGTGCGATCTCCACCGACTTCGAGCAAGTAACGCCCATGGTGCCACATAAGACATTTTGAATGGTTATCGTGAAACCATCGCCATTCTCAGCGACACCCTTGGAGAGTATATAATCGCAGGCACCTTGGAAGTCGAAGTCATGATTATCATATGTCGTGAAGTGTGAGTCACCCCAGACGGAGCAGGTTGAGCCACATCCATTCGAAGAGCAGGTCCAGTTGCCGCTCTTACAAACACTGAAAAATATAAAGCAATAAAGAGGGCAAAAAACAGGAACAACTTTCTTCAATTTACCATTGATTGCAATCCTCTTTGAACTTGTCACCATCCGCGTAACTCTTACCACCATGATGGCAGGAGCAAAGCTCCGGCAGCACACATTCTTTGCGGGAAGTGTCATAGACATAACCCGACATGCAGACACAGCCTGGCACACAATCCTCGATATTCTCCACATACTCATGCATATTCTTGCAGGTCTTCGGTTCAGTGGGCGCACACTTTGAGAACTCGGCGAATGGCCGATTTACGCATTCGGCACGCAATTGTGATGAAGGTGGGTATTTCTTCTCATCATCGGGACCAGCGTCCTCACACTCCCAAAGGCCATTAGTGCATGTGCTAGGGAAATCACAGAATCTGTGTTAATAAGCAAGAAAAGCGAAGAGTGCTTAAAATTTACCATAAATCAGGGAACTTTGCACCAGGACGCACTTCCTTGTAACCCGATTTGAAGGTCATGCCATCGTAAGTGCATGGACACTTGTGTTGCGGCACGCATTCGTTATTTTCGTTCAAGTATTCACCATGCGGACAACGACAGCCTTCGACACATTCGGTCTTGCAAGAGTTTTTATTCGCCAAATCACCGCAGGTGCGCGCACATGAATCACCGCACTCATCATACACTTGACCCATCGGACATTTCACCGCTGTAATATATTACGAGACTCGTTACGTTAGTTCGAAGCACAGCTAACGCAGCTAATTACTTACCGCACTCCTTCACCGCCATGCGCCAGCCCGTTTTGATACCTTGACGTGTACATTCGTTGCCGTAGGCAGCCAAAATGGGACAAAAACATTTGTCCGGCTCATCTTTACACGCACACACATCATACAAACAATCCTCATAATATTGCTCCGGTTCGACGGTCCAGTGGCAGTCTTGGAATATATCATCCATAATCCAGTTGCAGTACTTTTCGGCATTCGTGCGCTTTTCCGGATTAGCGCTGCACGGATGTGGGCCAGGTACGGTTTCAGTTGGAAAATCGCAAGTATCCTTGGTACGCCACTTGTCAGCGAATGGCTCCACAGCCGTTTCAATGTCACCTTCTGGCGTTAAGAAATCATCTTGGGTATTGGAATTGAATGTACCGCAAAGACCGGCGGTCTTATTGCGATAACTGGGTGGCGCATCGATGTAGACACGTGAGATACCATCCCACCAAACACGTATGCCGTCAGGGAACTCAACCGTCATGAAACTTGAACTGGCCAATCGCATGAGCACCTCACCGGCGCCGAGAATTTTCGGGAATTTCGTGATTTCTTTCTCGTTTACGTGCACAGCCATGCCCTGGTTCAAGCGCACAGTATGATGTACGCCATTCTTAAGCGTAAAACGTAGCGTTACCGACTTGGTGCAAGATGGATTGTCCGCAGCGGCAACTAAATTGAGATTCTCAGAAATGGCACCAGAGCAAGCCACGTTCTCCGCCTCTACCGACAATTTGTCGGTCTTCAGCAGATAGTATGAGCACTGACCCATGAAGTCGAAACGTTTGCCATCGAAAGTCTGGTAATGCGGGTCACCTATTGCGCCACAGCGCGCGCCACATTGCTCGTCCGTACATTTCCACTTACCGCTCTTGCAAGTGCTGGCGTATAAAATTGTTTATAGTAGAGACAGACAAAGGTGCAAAATTTTTTTTTAGACAGCTTACCATGTGTTACATTTCTTCTTTATGACGGCCTCCGGTTTGAACTCCTTACCGCGCATGGTGCATGGACATAGCTCCTGTGTGATGCAAGCATCTTGGTACTGCACCGTACCGGCGGGGCAGAAGCAACCTTCATTGCATTTGCCTGGGATCGGTGTCACCGTCATATCACAAGTGGGCTCTACATCAGGGCCGCAAGGCTGATAGACACGCCCATAGCTGCAGCTCACAGCTGAAATGCATTTTTTGAAATATTAAGTAGGCCGCGTTGTGTGTGTTGTGCACTTACGACAAATCTCCAAATTACGCCAGCCATGCTCCAGCTTTATACCCTTGAAGATGCACTCCTTAGCCAACATGGAGACGGCATCACAGTTGCAAGTTTCTGGATGTTCACGATTTGGACAGTTACAATAATCATCTACACATGCGCGCAATAAAGCCTCAAAGTTGATGCCTTTTATGCAGTCCTCTAGTTTGTCATTGGACAAAAGACGTGTGCAGACGTTAACAGCCTTCGCGCGTTTCGTCGCTTCACAAGTCTCCGAACCGAATTCCAATTCACGACTATTCTCCATTATGCACAAATCCGAGCTATCTTCAACGCGCCATGAGTCGGTGAAGGACTTGACCGTCTCCACGACCACGCCACCTTTCGACATCAAGTCGTTCTTGTAGTCACCATCTAATGTGCCACATAGACCGCCAACCTTAGACCACAACAACGGGCCTGCATGTATGCCGAGATATTGATGACGATCCCAGTCGATTTGTAGTCCAACGGACTCCAATTGTATTTGCAAATGCTCTGCTACCGGTATTATTTTCATGCCCATCACCTGTACGGGTATAGGAAATTTCTTCGTTGGCGTGGATAGATGTACAGTGCCGTCTGCGTGAAAAGTGTTTAACGTTATCTTAGTTTGGTGCTAATTAATAATGTACGCGAAACTTACTAATATTATCTAGCGTGTATGGTATGGACTGCCAGTAGATGGTCAGCGCATGCGCACACCCATAACCGGAACCATATGGGCAGGCCTTAAGTGTAATATCAAATGTGGCATCGACCTTATCGTTAATTAGCGTGTGTGAACATGAAAGAGGAGCTCTGAAAAAATATAGTAGTTATTGGTAGAGGCCACAAAGCTCTAAGTTGTTTTTGAGGAAATGTTAAAGGTTAGTGACAGGCGCTTAAGATTTTTACTACTTACTTAAAAACCAAACCATCAAAGGTTTTCATATTAATGCCTCCCCAAGTAGTGCACAATGCCGGCTTGGGCGTACGATCGATCATCACATCGACATCGCCTTCGGTGTAGAGTGTATAGCGCGTCGACGAAACTTGTGTCTCCTCAGAGGACCACCATTCCTGCATTGCGAAAGGAGTTACAAATTACAACTTTGGAAAGTATAAAATATTTTCGAAAAGACATTACGCTGTGAACATTCGAAAATTTATCGATTATGGCTTGTATACGCTCACGCTCGGTCGCCCATTGCTCGCCGTGGCCATAAATTAGCTTACCGCCGCTAGCGCCGCTACCAGAAGTTTTATAGCTTGTAGAGGTCTTACGGACTGTGTAACCAGGAGCTGCGTTATAAAAAGGAGTAATTAAAAAATGTCCGATAATAAGTGACATCTTCGTTTTTTTTTCGTAAAAAAAAATATTGATAATCCACTCACCATATATACACTTGGGCAAGGGTTTCGGATAGAAATCACCCACACTATATTTGCACGTGTACTCAATATTGAGGTTGCCCTGCACCGTTATACCCGGTGATGACGCGCAAGAAAATTTACACTTTGCCTCTAAACCATCGTATTTACATTTGTAGTTGCCATTGAAGCCGGTATTGGTTACGTTACAAGCCTGCACGCCTTGAGTGGGTAGCGAAACAAAAACAAAAGGTCAGCGGAGTATAAATTAATAAGAGAATTACTAAAAGTCACTTGGCAACTCTTTAATAATAATAAAAAAATAATAATACCTTTTGTGGTAAAACTTCTTAAAATATTTTTGATTTGTATATGCAGTCAAGAGGCAACTCCAAAAAATATATTTTTGAAAGCAAGTTTGCGGACGGCATATGCCTTGTATAAAAGTCTCATAAAAATTTAATATTTAAATAAATTCAAAAATAAAAAATTGTTTTCTGTGGCAACCCTAAAAAAATTTATTACAGCTTATTTTTTTGTTTGTCGCCAATGCTATTACAGAGAAACGTATTTTACAGAAATCATATCGTTTCAAATTTTTTTAAACGAATCCATGTGGCAACCCTATAAATATAATTTAAACACTGTTCGTTTACTAAGGCTTTTCACCTTTACTTGTAATATTTGTGGCATATATGGAATATTTTGTTGTATGTATGTATATTTGGTCACGTGGCAACTCTTAAAAAAAATAATATTTTAGAAAATGTTCCATTTTTTTGAAAATGCTTGTATAAGCCACCACATTTTAGTAAATTTGTGTGTTAATATTTAAAATATATTGATCAAATCTATCTGGCAACCCTTAAAAAAATTTTAATTTTCTTTAAAATTTTTTATTAAACAACATAGCATCTGACTAGTAATGTTTGTAGGATATATAGAATTTTTTCTTAAAGAAATATATACATACATACAAATCTGATCTGATGGCAACTCTCAAATATTTTTTTTTAGAAAATCTTATTTGTTTTCTTGCTAAAAAATCTCGTTAGAAAAAAACGTGTTTTAAAAACTGTGTGCGTTCTTGCAATTTCTTAATGAAAAATATGTGGCAACCCTCAAAAAATTTCAAAATTTTTTATTAGTTTTTTTGTTGACAATTGTCGTTACAAAAAAAGTGTTTTATAAAATCTTGTACGTTCTTAAAATTCCTAATCAGATATACATACATACATATGTGGCAACCCTCTAAAGTTTTTAACATATTTTTTAAAGCTTTGCGGCAAAAATATACAACCTCACTACTAACGCTGGTGGCATATCTATTCAAAATATTTATATAAATATGTATATATTGTATAGATATAACAGTACTTTTAGATAGGGTTACCAACGCCATTTAAAGTGAAATACTCACTGTATTGACAGTAGTCGCCGCGATATTGCTGGGTGCACTGACACATATTAAATGAGATGCATTTACCACCGTTCTGACAGGCTGGCTCACAAATCGCTGCGTGAGAGAGAGAAAGAGAGCATAATAAAAAAGAGAATATTTTTCGGTTCCAGAAATATACAATATTGTTTGTAAAAATACTCACGCGCACAATCCGGCGGCTTCACTGAGTTTGTCTGCTTATGAAACCAAACACCATCCACGCATTCGAGATTCGTTATGGAACTGCCATCGGGATATTGAAAGCCACTCATACACTCAGCATTGCAGACGCTAACAAAAAGAAGAACAGACTTCTCAGTAAAAAAATTAAATGTGACACTACGGTACTCACTTGTTCCTACATTGTACACGCGAATTTTTCGGTATCGGCGGCTTGCCGCTACAGAAGGTTTTCTTATTCTGACACCAAGGACCATAGAAATTCTCTGCGCACTTGCAAACGCCAGCTTCAACGCAAATACCGTTGTTCTCACAAGGTGGTGTGCAAGTAGCTAAGGAAGGGAAAGTGAAGAATGTGGAAAGCTATCATTGCAGGGTTTCAACGCAATTTCCCACTAATTTTACTAACCTTGACAGGGAGGCACACTGGTGAGCGCTGAGTCGCGTATTATCCAATCGCCATTTATGCAGGCCAACTTCAGCGAACTCGCACCATCAGGGAACCTATATTCAGCCGTACAACTGACCTCACACTGATTGCCACGACACTTCAGCGACATTTTCGATGGCAACTGATATGCCGGACAACCGCCGTAGGGAGGTATTTGCGGGTTTTCGTGTGTTAAGAAATCATAGCTGGACTGTGCGCCAAAACTATTAGAATATTAGGTAGTATAAAAGTATTTAAAAGAGATCTAGGAGAGAAATATCTAAGAGAGAGAGAGTAAAGGCTAGTTCTGGCGGAGGCAACTAGTGGAATCCAAGCCATATGGTTGAAATTTAGAAATTGCAGCGCTAAAAGCTCTCTCGTACTCCCAAGAAACCCTGCTATGTGATCGAAAGTCAAAAACACCTACCTGCTGGGTCCATAACCGCCCTTATAGGAGGGTTTTCTACTACTGCCGTATGCACTATAACCAGCACCATAGCCACCATAACCACCAGCACCACCACCATAACCGCCGCTGCCTCTACCATGATTGTGGCCATAACCAGCGTAACTCGTCTTGACGCCATAAGCGCTGTGGAGAATTATTTAATATGAGCAGAAAATATAAAAATATATATAATACCGATAAGCAATATCAAATAAAAAGCAAAAAAAAAGCGAAAGATAACTGCGGCAAAGACTTACCCGCCACCGCCGTAAACAGGACCGACGCCTAAGTTCAGGCTGCAATTAGAAGGTTGCAAATAAAATTAGTTGTGCTTATCAGCGTTCACTTTTTCAAGACTTTCCGTTTTAACTTGATAACAGAATTACAAACATATTTATGCATATTAAAAGCACATCCCTTTGGGTTTATAATTTTATGAGCTCATATTATATAACGAAAATCTTATTTTTGCTTTAGACACAATGTTTTTGTAATTTCTTAAAATATTTACGTTATTATAATTTTAAACTTAACTTACCTAATCGGTGCCACCGGCTGAGCCGCTGGTGCTTTTCTAAAATATGAAAGCAAGTCGCGTTCCTCCCGTTCATTATCTTCAGCTAAATTTTCGTTCTCGGCGCTGATGGGACTACAGAAAGGGAAGAAAATTTTAGACTCAAATAAATAATAAATTTTAAAATTTGTGAAATAATTCAAATTACATACATATTATATTTATAAAAAATATAAAACAAAAAATAGAAAATATCTTACATAAAATACCATGATTCGGTCACAGTATCAAATTACTTTCAATAGTGGAGATAATAGTGTGATTCAAACTATATACAACCAAAACATGGTCGAAAAGGTTCAAAAAAGTTATACCGATAGGTGACGCAAGAGTCGTGTCAGCACAAAAAATTGTCTTTACAGACGGACATAGTTCATATTTGATGCATTAAAATGGTTAAATTTATCAGGTTGATGGTTTCAAAGCTTATATTTTAACAAAGGAATGTTGGAATAGTGGTTGACGGACATTTCAACAACGGCATCGCTGAACGATTTGATGTGGTTACAGTACATAAAGTCTATTTATGACATTTCCAATTTTATACAACAGAAGGGTTCATTTATGACATTTACATCGAAAAAAAATACTAAGCCGTACTTTAGTTCCAAAAAAAAATGAAATTTGATAGCTCAAAATCGTTGTTGGTATCCAAGAAGTTCTTTCGTTTTTCACTAGGAATTTCTCAATACGGCAAAATGTTTAAGAAGTATACTAATTGAGACCTTTCAATGGTTGCACAAGTTCTAACTGGACTCTGCACGATAAGGATTCACTAATTGAGGATTCTTGCAGTAAAACTGAATGTCTTCTAGATGCCAGCTGCATCGGCTGTTTGAAAGTAGATGAGAAGGAATCATCTCAACACTTCTTCCTTGAATGCCCGCTTTTGCCAGATAAAGATAAAAACATCTGGGATCCCATACCTTTAGAATACCCGCAATGCTTAAAGATCAAACATTTTACACAACCTAACTAAATCTTACCAAATCTACAAATCTCAACTCGAGTTAAGTTTGGCTCCGAAGGACAGAATGTGACGTGAAGACGAAGGACTCACGTCCTTGTATGAAAAACTTTTTTATTTGAATTGATATTCTCACAAAATTTGGCAGAGATCATTACCTAAAGCACCAATGTAATCTGCCAAGAATTTGTTGAGACCAGACTACTATAGCATATAGCTGCCATGCATACTGATTAAGCCAAATCAAGTCCTTGTATGGAAAACTTTTTCATTTAATGAGACATCTTAACGAAATTTGGCAGAAATCTTTAACTAAAGCATTAATGAATTTTCCTAAGAAATTGTTGAAATCAAACTACAATAGCATATAGCTACCATACAAACTGACCGATCCAATTCAAGTCCTTGTATGGAAAACTTTTTTATTTGACAAAATGTAGTGAAGATTATTGTCCACGGCAACGCAAAAATATTCGAATATATTGATCAGATCGGTTCACTATAGCATATAGCTACCAAACAAAATTTATAAAAAGATCACTTCTTCACCACTTCCACAGCGCCAAATTCACACACTCACCTTTGCACATCAGCATCCGCGGCTATTTGTTGGCTACATTGCTGCAGTAACAACAACAGCAAAGCAAAAATCAAGCTTTCCTTCATAATTCTTTAGCTCTAAAACACTTTGTATTTCTAAATTTATTATATTTCAACTTGCAATGTACAGTTTGCGCAAAATTCACCACACAGCGGGAGTTATATGCGACCACTTCCGATATATAATTGCAAAAAAATCATGAGATCGTTCACAAAACTATTTTCAACAAGTGTGTTAACTATTATCCTTTATTATCCTTTAAGGATTTAGTGATCCGGCCTATGGCCTACAAGACATATCCTTTTGCTTTGTAGCGCAGGCATATGCTTTTTCCACAGTTTACACTACTTTTCACAATTTTGAGTATTGCTCACAATTTTTAGTCCTTTTTCACAATTGTGAGTCCTTTTGCATAATTTTGAGTCCTTTTTCACAAATTTGACTCTGTTTTAAATTTTCACTATTTTGTAACACTTTTTCACTTCAACTGCACTCGCGGGTCTTAACGACGAATCGAAACCGAGCGCTTGGCGCACGAAAACTGACCAATTCAAGCGCAAGCGGGCACTTTTATAGGCGCGCAGAGGATATGCAAAAACATTTTTTTTTTTAATTTTTACTCTAAATTATATAAATATTTATGTTCTCACAGCGGAACAACTCAATGGAACTCAGCATTCAGCCACTTGGATTTATCGCTGAAACGCGTAAAAAATGCTTGGAATGTCAGAGCGGAAGTGTGCGATAGCGTTGCCATATTTTCAAATGCAACTACACACTCCGAACCGATCGTGTGCTTCACACACATAAACTAGAGCTCACGCGACTTGCGCTCGCAATTGCTTATCACTTGCAAGCTGATCGCAAGCTATACTAACAGTATACATTTGCTTGCTTGTGGGTGTGTGCCTGGATAAAACTTCTTTTTATAAAAAATGCGTTTCAGTTTTATATAATCCATTAATATTATATAAGAGCGCATGTTTCCTTTCTGCAAAATTGCGAATGTGTGTGAAAAAATCGCGTTGACTTGCGCTTGACATACTTTCTGCGGCCGATAAGCGTTTCTTCAGCGCGCTAGCTCTGCAAGCTTGAGCGCAGCATGCAGGTTGTTTATTTGATAAGATTTTTACAGTTACATTTTTTATGTTGCAAATATGTTTAACTGTGCAATTCGAATATAAAAAATAATGCGGAATTTGCACAAAAAATTATAACTTTTTATTTTGCATAAATGAAGGAGATATGCAGCCATTTACGACCTTGAGCTCATTTGGTGGCGAAATTTAGGTTATTTTTTGGTTGAAACTGCTATAAAACCGCAGAGTAGTGTTTTATGCACAAAGCTTAAGTAAGTAAAGTAAAAAAAAGTGTTGATATGAGAACAAGCAAAACATAATGTTTCGAAAATGAGTTTTATTTTAGCAGTTTGATTTAAGGGGTTTTTATATATGACATTTTCTTGCAATTTAATCTTAAACGAGCGTGTTAAATGTTGTGTTTTTGAATAAATTTTTTTTTGAAGCCATTGTATGAACTGCTCAAATGACCTTCATGAGTTGTTGACCGTTATTGAACCAAAAAAATTTAATAAATTTTAATGAAAAATTACAAAATCTAATGATTTAAGACAAAAACCGCATACTTGTTCGGTGCTTTTATCACTGCTCTTCCTGTTTTTTGATAAATTTACTCTGGTTTTACTATCAGAGGCCCTTACAAGGCAATGTCTTGTGATATTGTGAAAAATTAAATAACAATAAAATAATTTGTAAAGATGATCATGGTATAAATTTAATGTTCGATTTATATTTTCAACAGTTTTCATTCAGAGCAGTATTTGAAATTATTATCCCAGATATAGAAAAAATGAGCGCTCAATGTTATATTTCTTTCCTTTTTCAGATTGATGTATTTTTTCTCAGATTCAGATAATTCATTCATATTATGACGCAAACAATCGCCACCTCGATTATCTCGATGATATGGCAAGAACTCATTTAGGGAAGATAGAGGTAAGTAGTAGTACTTATTCCTCAATATATGCATATGGATGAGGTACTCCAGTCCAGAAGATTGAAAAAATCGATTTTTTTTTCTCTTGATTTGATGGTTTAGATATTCTACTAGAAAATTTCTGCATAAAATAATTTTCAAAGCTTAAAATATTTTCAAAGTTATAGCCGTTTTAGTAGCGTGACAACCGGATCGATTTAGCGGATGACGAAAACTTAGACGGATTTTTTCGAATATCCTTTTTTGAGGTAGTTGCCATGATATTCCATGTTCTACTTATCCGATTTCTTTGAAATTTCATAAAAATATTTATTATACATACATTTTTCAATCGCACATGATTTGGATTTTGTAAAATCTTAATTTTAAATATTTTTAAACAATTTTAAATGGTCAAAAAGGGAGTAAATATTTTTTCAAGTCGATACGATTTTGTAAATTTTTTTCTTTAGCACACATCATAAATATTACGCATGACACTGTAGCGTCTACCAATAGAACTCATGGCGGTCATTTTTGTTTAAATATTTATGCCAAGTTTGGTCTATCCTCTTCTAAAGACTCACCTAGCCCTAGTATATTGATAAAGTCCAATATTCGGCTTAGTGCTAGCGATGTGATTCCTGTTTGGAAACATGGATTCAAGGGCCTTTATCCTGCGTCTGCAGACTGCTGTGCAGTCAATCAGTGGGTATTCTAGGGTTTCAGACTTTCTGGCTTAGTGTATTCGTCAACTACCGAAATTGTCACTACAGGAGTGGTGGTCTCATTTAGTTCAGAAAAAGTAAAAAATTGCCAAAAATTCAAGTCTTTCGAAATGAGGTAAAAAATGCGGTTACCCTCAATATTACACTGAGATCTCTCACATCTAAATATGAACAGATAGCGTGCAAAGTTTGGCGAATCGTTACTTCCGAGAAATTGTCCAGTGAAATGGCCGCTAAGACCAACGCCTCTAGATAATTTTTCTCAGAGTATGTTAAATCAAAGGCATACGCCAATCAACCCACATGGCTCAAGAAGCTCGAAGGCAATATTGAGCGTACTATAGCCGAAATGCTCCTGTACATTTTTTTCTTTTTCAATACGATTATAATAATAACGGGTGATTTTTTTGAGGTTAGGATTTTCATGCATTAGTATTTGACAGATCACGTGGGATTTCAGACATGGTGTCAAAGAGAAAGATGCTCAGTATGCTTTGACATTTCATCATGAATAGACTTACTAACGAGCAACGCTTGCAAATCATTGAATTTTATTACCAAAATCAGTGTTCGGTTCGAAATGTGTTTCGCGCTTTACGTCCGACAAATTTTGTTCAGCGATGAGGCTCATTTCTGGTTGAATGGCTACGTAAATAAGCAAAATTGCCGCATTTGGGGTGAAGAGCAACCAGAAGCCGTTCAAGAACTGCCCATGCATCCCGAAAAATGCACTGTTTGGTGTGGTTTGTACGCTGGTGGAATCATTGGACCGTATTTTTTCAAAGATGCTGTTGGACGCAACGTTACGGTGAATGGCGATCGCTATCGTTCGATGCTAACAAACTTTTTGTTGCCAAAAATGGAAGAACTGAACTTGGTTGACATGTGGTTTCAACAAGATGGCGCTACATGCCACACAGCTCGCGATTCTATGGCCATTTTGAGGGAAAACTTCGGACAACAATTCATCTCAAGAAATGGACCCGTAAGTTGGCCACCAAGATCATGCGATTTAACGCCTTTAGACTATTTTTTGTGGGGCTACGTCAAGTCTAAAGTCTACAGAAATAAGCCAGCAACTATTCCAGCTTTGGAAGACAACATTTCCGAAGAAATTCGGGCTATTCCGGCCGAAATGCTCGAAAAAGTTGCCCAAAATTGGACTTTCCGAATGGACCACCTAAGACGCAGCCGCGGTCAACATTTAAATGAAATTATCTTCAAAAAGTAAATGTCATGAACCAATCTAACGTTTCAAATAAAGAACCGATGAGATTTTGCAAATTTTATGCGTTTTTTTTTTTTAAAAAGTTATCAAGCTCTTAAAAAATCACCCTATATTTATTAAATATCCATAATGGGAGCATTGGTTAGTTAAATCAAACGCCGCTATCTTAGTAGACCTATAAAACAATTGAGCACAATATAAAAAAAACCATAACAAAATACTCAATTAGCCAAGAAAAATGTCAGCGATTAACAAACATTATCCTAGGACATTCCAAACTACATTTTTCTATTATTTTTAACGAAATTCCCCAACGATTTTTTAATGGTTTTCCAAGATTTAAAAAATTAAATCCCATAAAACTCCCACACTGAATCTAAAAACATTTAGAATGTTTACAAACATTTTTTAATAAGCTGATAAAGTGAGAGAAATTCCGAGAATACGATTTAGGAATTTCATTCATGGAAATTCCATTTTGTGGCGTCAAATTTGTTTAAAAAATTTATCAAACCAGTAGCAAAACAAAACAAACACATATGTAGAACTATCGCTACTAGATGTCGTATGTATATATATTGTAATGCCGATAAGCTAAACAAAAACAACAATAGCAAAAGCCAGCGATTAGTAGGCCTTGTGACATATAAACAGCATTTAAATTGCGTCTAAGATTTGTAGTATTATCACACAAAAAAATATAAATAAATATGCAATTGTTTTTAGTTTTGTAGTTGTTTTCCATACAAGTTGTAAATCAGCGCCTTGAACTTGAAAACAAGAGTTGTGTATTGTAATTTCAATGACTAAACTAGCTGTTATGTAATTATGATGTTGTGGGAGGAGGCAGAGAATTGAGGCGCTTTGACTCTTGCACGTTCTTTTTCAATATTTCGTTGTAATTACTTATGACTTGGTATTATAAATGAAAATATTATTTCACTATAAATATTATTAAATAGTTTTTTTATAATTTATATCTTTTTGTTAAATATTTTGAATATGGCAATGATTTGTCTAACCTTTCTACTAGTGTTATTTTTTCAAACCAGTTTAGATCTAAAAAAAAACTTAATTCGCGCCAATATGTAGGCCTCAATTTAACACTAAAGCGTCAAAAATACGTTGCCTACCTCTAGGCTTCCCTTTGTAATATATTTCTTTATAAGATGTATATTTTTGACCTTTGCTCTAAAATCAGTTTTTCTCTCTGCTTTATAAGCACAATATACACTAGTAGACATTTACTACTCCACCTAAGGCCCGCCACCAGCTTTTAAAATCAACCCTGCCATCTGTCCATCAGTTAATCAGTGAGACATGCAAAACTAACCTCGCTTTTGAAAAATAAACTAAACCATCAACATTGTTACACTTTATGGCCCATGAACTGCTACTCCAACAGCTAAGAGGCTGAAAAATATATAGCATTCAAGACAGTTGTATATTCAACATTAACTGCCAACAAACAATGGTGGTGTCAGCAAAATGGCGAGTGGCAAGTGGCAAGTGGTGACTGTTGAACGACGCTTGACATCAAAGCGCCAACAACAATAGTAAATCAGTTGCACTTTTACATGGCAGACTGACAGATAGACTGATTTGCAGACGCAGATAGATAATGTTTAAATCTCAGCTTGCGCTGTTGCAAGCAATATGGACTGATGAAGTTGTTGCTTTACTCTCATTGCATTAGTTGGTGGATGTAGTGGAAGTTATATTTTGCATTGTGCTTTGATGTGGAGACTTGATTTGACTATCAAAAGACTGCTTTTCAGAAGACTTTGATTTTAAAATTCTAACCTTAAAATGTTTTGATAAAATTATTGCTTTAATTTGTAAAATTAAACCAATTCAAGCTTATGGTAGCTACAGAAAAAATTTGAATTTTTTACAAAAAATAAAAAACAATTAATGCAATCCAAAAACACTACGCCGAAGGGCGTAAAAATTTATGAAGTGACACACAGCAATGATTTTCCGACAGCTTTTCCAACATTTTGTTCTATCGCAAGACTTCTTGCATAGCACTAGCGCGCACACATCAATCACACAACACTTAAAACGCATTTAACTGCTTGCAAATTGTAGACAAGCAGCTAAAAAACGATAATGCTAAAATTGCGGAAGCAACAACAATGCTTAGGCAGACTTAGCAAATTGGTGCTAAGAAAATGCAGCAGCGCAACTTTAGACCATGAATTTTATATATATGCAAAAGTTGAAGCCCACTTTGGCACTGCAATTACGACCGCCAATATAGAAAGCGCACTAATCAGCATATCAAATTTTGAGGAAGGAGAGGTAGAATTTTGAGAGAGAAGATGTTGAGAATGGAGGGCAAATTGGTAGGAGGAAATGAGGAGACTTTCTAAAAAGTGCATTAAGGGCAAAAGCGCTTGAAGGCAAAGAGACGTACACACGCAGGGTTAAAACTACTGAAATTTTAAAAGAAGGCATACATATACTCCAATATACATATACACACATATATACACGTGTGTGTGCGCGGAAAAGCGAAAACCATAAGATAAGATTTGCTGTCGGATAATTTTCAAGCGCCAACACCAACACCACCACAGTTGCCGCTAATGAAGTCGCGGCTAATGATATTTACACTGATGAAAGCCATTATGTTGATGAGCTAAAGATGCTGACAGAAATTCAGAAATTTCGTAAACATGCGCGCACCCTTCACTCCGCCTATGCTTGCAACTAACAACTTGGCTTGTGCAGCAAGCAAGTGACAATGCTGCTTTCACTTTGGTGCAACATTTGTAAGTTTGGCGCAAAAATAAGGACACCCGCAGGCATTGCCAACAGTTGTGCGGGGAACACAAGCGCCCATTGCACAATTTAGTATATACACACATACACATATAAATATGTAATATAAGTGCATACAACTGTGCGAAAATCTGCTACAAAACTGCAAAGTTTCTGCGAAAGCCGCAAATGACAACAATAACAACAATAAAGAAATAACTATACTAACAAGTGACAGTAAGTAATGAGAAAAAAAATAAATAAAAATAAATAAAAATAAAAAAAAATAACTTTAGCTGCACCGAAGCTCATACCTTTTACAGTTGCATTTTTGATATCGTAAAACGGTATAAATAGATTTTTATCTTGTTTTGGATCGTTCAGTATGTATGGCAGCTATATGCTATAGTCGTTCGATCCAAATAATTTCTTCAGAGATTATACCGTTGTTTTCGACAATAATATTTGTCAACTTTCGTGAAGATATTTTTTCAAATAAAAAAGTTTTCATACTAGGAATTGGGCAAGATCGGTCAGTTTGTATGACAGCCATATGCTATAGTGGGCCGATATCGCTAGTTCCGACAAAGAAGCAGCTTCTTAGAGAGAGACATAAGTGTGCAAGATTACAGATCGATATCTTAAAAACTGAGGGACTAGTTCGCGTATATACAGAAGGACAAAAAGACAGACGGACGACGTACGGACGAACATGACTAAAGCGACTCAACTGCTCACGCTGATCATTTATGCATATAATTTATAAGATCTCCAACGTTTCCATCTGTGTATTACAAATTTAATACACCCTGTCGAGGGTATAAAAATATAAAAATAAAAAAAATACAATAACAGGTATTAAGCAAGTGTTGAATTATCTGGCAGCATGCAATGAAGTGTAGGCGCGTACAATTACGCTGCCACAGCGAAACCGCTAGTAATACAGCTGCTGCAAGAGCCGCCACATCGCTTACTGCCACTGCTAAAGTTAGACTGCATGCCACACCATATATATATATATATACGTATATACAACAATATATATGTGTGAGTAGGTGCATTTGAGATTACAGTGCGGCGTTGGTGGCGCTTGACGGGTTCGGGGAAGCTGCCAAATTAGTATTCATGCCGGCAGTGTCATTTCTAGTGCGCGGCATATCCGCGCAAACTTTTGCGTTTACGCGGAACAAGTTGAAGATTGATAGGCTAAGTGTTGGGCGCGGAAATGGAGGCGTGGCGGTCGGCGTTGTGGCTGCTGGAAAGCGTGTGCAGCGGATGCAGTAGCCGCGCGATGCGTGAAATGAACTTTGCACCGCAAATGAAGCAAAGCGAAATATGTTGCTGTGCAACAACAACTAGAGCAATAGTTCGCAAATGACTTTACCCAATGAACAATTGCGGATCAAGCGTTGCAAACGAAATTTAAACTTTCATATTTTTTTGGAGAAACAATGATGTTAAAAGGACTGAAGCTTTTGATTTCGGTTGAACCATGGGCTGGTGGTCGAGGTATTCCATTACCTGAATATGTGGGATTGGCATCCTGCAGACCTTAGTGAGCTAGAAGCGTGCTTAGTCGAGACTGTCGGATTAGTGGGCTGGAGTTAGTTACAAACTAGGGAGTGAAAGTGGGTCGCGGCCACTTTTCATGAAGTCGGTCAAGAGAAACCCTGGGCCACCTGCAAGACGTGACAGTGAGATATTCACAATCTACTTGTAGTCAGATATGCCAATGAACAGCCTCTCTGTTCAATAAATTTAGGAATCTAGGGTTGGAACGGTCTGGATGGGGGCTAGATTAGAGGCTTTGAATAGTGATATGGCTCTGGAGAACCGATTAACCACCTCGACAGATACTGATTCTCCTTAACAAGAAGTCCATCCATCTTCTCACCGACGTAAAGGAACATTTCTTCGCTCCCAAACTTAATTTTTCAGCTGGCTCAGAAAATGGAGCTCTTCTTGTTCAGCTCTCCTTAAGCTGATCCAAGAAGAATTGTTTGGATAAATGAGGGCTTCTGACGGCAATCTCAATCCCACATCACTTTATGTAAGAGGATGTCCTTAAAAGCAGTGAGACAGTAGATCTGCCGGAAGACGTCTGCCTAAATACAGCAGCCGCCCAGCATATAACCCAATCTTTTTTAAATGCTGGGTGAAATTTTTCTGAGCTGCTAGTCTCTCTGTCATATTTTTCTTCTTGCGTGTCGTTTGCTCACAGCACTCCGCCGCCGCTGACGTCCGGACGGCATGTAAATCCTTAATTATGACATTACTTTGCATATTAGTGGGCACGTGCATATGCACACACGCTTGCTTACGTACTTTTGCATACACACACACTAGTGCCTGAGCGCGCAGCAATTTACACCCGTTAACAAAGTTGCGCTACTCACTTTCCGAACGAAATGCGCGTTTTTTATTCGTTCACGCTTGCGACTCACTTACCAGCAACTTGAAGTTATTATGATAAATAGCATTGACTATGCATCTACGTGAGTGTGTGTGTATGAGTAGTTAAGGCTTGGTGGTGCATGAGTAGATTTCAACTACTGCCGCGTCGGCATGACACTTCCGTTTTTGCTGTCACACACTTCCTTCCTTCCTGCACAGACTGCTGCCGCTTGACTGCCTGCCAGTCTTCTTGCACACTACGTGGCACTACTATCAGTAATTCTTTGAAATATATGTGTCTTTGCCTGCACTTTTTTCACATAACTGTTAAACTTTTCTATGCACTTAATATGCGTTGTCGGTTATTATCGAAAGTAAGTCTAACAAAGTTGGCAAAATTGCGCTTGCGCATGCGCTTCGCCAGCCGCTGCGTTGGCTGCTTTGTCGCTGGCGAAACAAAAAGTGCGTGATATGAAAATGAAATGACATTTTTATTAAAAGAAAGAAGTATGTTTTAATACAAACTTGCTTTGAGTTGGCTGAGCTGCGCTGAGCCGCATCGCAACGTGAGTTGTTAAGCGTTGCAATCGCTTTGACTGACACTGACACTAACGCCTGACTTTGTAAGCAAGCAGCTGGCAGCTTCACGTTTTATATGAAGATATTTCTTTGTTAAAAGTCATAAAGTATTTTTGGGTGCACATGCGAAAGGACTAATTTAGCGATTATAAGTTACAGCGAATTTTTACGAAATAATATACGAAAATACTTGAAGAGCAGCAAATTATTGTTCGGAAAGCTGCATGAACTTTTTGCTCGTAACAGTTTTAAAAGTATTATTGCTTAAATTTTATATTAGAAAAAACTATTTTTAATAAAGTGGAAGCATTTCTGAATCTCTTCACAATGCTAAGATCATAGAAATATTTTTTAAGCCCCGAGCAGGGTATATTAAGTTAGCCACAATGTTTGTTGTGACAACAAAAATTGAGCTAAAACTTAAAACTATGCCTTACATAACAGTAAAAAATATCGAAGACTTGATATTTGCAAACATAAAAATGGAATAAAATAAAAATGTTTCCAAAGCCTAAAAGTATGCTTCCTAGACTTACACACCAGTAAAAAATATAGAATAGCAAAACTTAAAACACACAAACTTATCTCCAAAGCAGTTGCTTTCACGCAATTTTGTACATTTTTGTTTACAACTATCTCTTTACTCTTTTAATAAAATAACAGCCACTCTACTACCAAAAAAATATGCAAATTTATACTATATTCGTGACATTTACTACTAAAATCTAAAATACTCAGTTTATGCCTCAGCAAATGCAGGTATTCGACTACTTTTCTATGTTAAATTGACTCTCAATGCCATTGTCTAAAGTATTGTTTACCCTTCTCTACATAAATCGCCTGAATACTCACTAGAATGCAGGCAATTGTGACGAAATCATTGAAATCTGCTGAGTGCAAAAATGTAAAGCAACAAATCTCAGGCGCCTTAGACAATTATTCAACTATGCGTGCACATTTCTTTACAAATATTACCTCTAAACAACAAATACATTGCATTTTTGTGCTTTAAAGTTACTGTTCATTGGTGTTGGACCACACTGCGTATGCGTAACTATAGTTTTTACTTGAATTTGCGGCATAAATATTTATGTGAGGTTAGAGTATGAGGTGTTTTGGGTTAGACTATGAATTTTTGTGTTCTAAATTTAACAAAAACTGTTGCTTAAAATATTTTAAAGCGGCGCATGCGTGTGTATGTTTGTTGTGATATGTCACATACAGGTAGTTTGGATGTGACTTATATATTGGGCATAATTTTATATGAATTTGTGTAAAAATAAATAAAGTAATGTGTTAAATGTTTTTTAAATTGTGTTCTTCAAGACTAAGCTTATTTTTATAATATATGAATTAAATTTATCATACAAGAAACTCTGAGTTTTCGGTCTGTAAGCGACAGCTGTACATAACTCTTGTGAAGATAAGGGGACTATTTTTGTCTAGACGCCTAAATTTTAGACATTTTTTAAATAAAGTATAAAAATTTAAAATATTTTTACGATTCATTTTTTCATAATTTTTATTGATA
Organism: Bactrocera dorsalis; assembly: GCF_023373825.1. Lineage (NCBI taxonomy): Eukaryota > Metazoa > Arthropoda > Insecta > Diptera > Tephritidae > Bactrocera > Bactrocera dorsalis. Next base: position 70,572,597 of record NC_064307.1, on the reverse strand, counting down.
TTTAAAGAATATCAAAAATAAATTTAATGCAACATATCTTCAAATTACAGGCCCAGCTATTGGAGTTCATGTTTCCAACCCTTGTGATCTAAAAGAAAAAATTTAAAAAAGTCATTAATAAAGAAGTCGCTGTTGGATTAACCTCTTCCAGTGAAAAAAAGTTCACAAAATGGCGTCAATTTGACAAGTAAATTTTTTTTACTCCCTTTTTTGACTTTTTCGCATTTTATAAATACTTAAAATTAAAATATTCCAAAATCCGAAGCAGGCGCGATGGAGAAATGTACAACAAAATTAAATCGGTTAACCTGAACTTGGGACTTGAGACTCATGTCAGCCACCTCACAAAAAGTAGTTTCCAGAAATCCGTGTTTTATGTGAAAATTAAGTGAAAATTTTTTTATAAAAAATTTTTTTAATTTGTGAAGCTATCATTTTATATCAAGATTTCATCAAGCAAATGTTTGCAATTTGTTCCAAGAAAAGTTCCTTTAAAAAATTATTATTAAGTCAAAACTAAACAATATTTTTCGACTATATTATTTGGTACATGATAAAATTTGTTAACAAAAAAATATTTTTGTTGCAAATTATAAACAAATAGCCGTAATATATTTCCAAAGTCTTTTCTCCACCATTTCACTGCGCAGTTACCAGAAAAATAAAACTTATTTTCAAAACAATACTGAAAAAGCTACTTTTTTCTGCCGGCAACACAATTCAATTACCAAGTATAATGGAAAATTGAATGAAGGAATTAAAACAATTGCAATTTTGCAAATTTTCTTCAACATTTCCGACATTTCGTAAGCCACTTCGCAAATGCCAAATCACTCTAAACCCGAAACGACATTCATACAAGTTGCTCATACCACGCACACGACCGTATGCCACAATATACTACATACATGTGAAGGAAGGTCTCCTCAAAAATTTCGAAAACAAAAGAAATCAAACTCTGTGCTCGAGTAAATGTGTAGTAGGTATGCATATGTATATTTGCGTGTGAGTGTGTGGGTATGCACTTGTATGGATGCAACAGAGCAAAGCCAAGACACAATAGCCGAAAACACTTCAATTTCATTGGAATCCCTTGTTTACCCATTTGCGCTTGGCTGCATTTGGAAAATACAACACAAGCAAACACACACATAGACATGTGCACTGATACATGCATAAATATGGGCACACTTACGTGCATGCTTACGACACGTAAGTCAGAAAGCTCAAGGCATACTCGGCGCAAAGCAGTGTAGTGTACTTAGCAGGACAAAGGCCTATGCCGAAAAAAACAAAACTAACAACAAAAATAAAACTAACAACAAAAACAAAAATAACAACAAACATTACGAAAATAACAACAAAACACCAAAATTGTTTAAACCGAAAATATAAATCGGCACGAGCGACATGTAAGGCGAGGTAAATGAATGGAAGCGGGGTGGGGAAATCAGAAAACTGGAAAACTTGTGGTAGAATCGTATGAGTAAAGCCACACATGCACATGCGTTAGCCAATGCTACATATGCGCTTAACATACGTGTGTGCAGCGAGAGCAGCCAAGCAGTGCGGCAAGCCTAGTCTGCAGCGCAGCAGCGGACAATTTGCGTTGAGGCGACATTAGAGGAGCAGTGAACTACTCACAGCAGATATAAACATACACACAAACACATGCGCGCATTTGACTAAGGCTCGTAATAATATTTGATCGCACACATCGGACCAGCGGAGGCCAAGTCATACACACATAAGTATATTTACTTACTCACATATATGTATAAGCGCTTCCGTAAACATATCAGCGAGTGACGGGGCTGTGTGTGAATTGCCACGGCCGCTTGCGACAACTGCCTACCACCGGCGCAGACCACACATACACTACAAACGCTCAAGTTGCTGCATGCTGCTTAAATGCCGTCGGCAATTTCCTATGCCCTTACAGCGTCACACCTACACCACACTCACATACACACCCGCACACTCACGTGATCGCATTAATCGCAGGATATTTTGTATTTTATTCTCAGTTTGGTAGAAAATTTAGTTGGCCCAGCGCCAAATTTGACACAAGGGGTTAGCCAAAGCGGCTGGCATAGTAACAACAACAACAGGAAGCAACTTACACCCACGTTGCCCCTCAACCACGTTACTGCAACTTGCGAACAAGGCAGCACAAGCGGCTTGTGTCTGTATGGGTGTGTTTGGTGGCATTGTTGTCGTCATGCTTGACAATCTATGAGCGAGCAAAGTAGGCAATATGCGCTTGGAGTTGCACGTGTGTGTGTTTGTGTGTATACGACAAAAATATAAGATTTGTGCCGGCGCTAAGGGAAAGCATCAGCCTATGTCCACATATATGTAAGCTGAAGTGTTGTTGTTGTTATTGTTTTCTACTTCCACACTGCCAGCTGAAAGGACATGCGACATTTGTATGACAGCTACAGGCGGCCGTGCGGCATGGCAGCATTTCGCAAACTCAAAAGCGCACAACCTCACCATATGTGCGCGCCACAAACACATACACACATACGAAAACACAATAAAAATCCAGCAGTCAACCAAGCCAGTCATACTCATAGATTAGACGTCTGGGATAAAGCGCAAAGAAATTTCACCCAACACCAGCCACCGCAGCAACTTCTGTCTCACACTTTTAAAAGTGTATGTGTGTGTGTGCGCCTGCTACTTGTCGTGGTTGCGAAAAATTGTAGGCGGTTTTCAAATATATGACCCTCAACTGCTTGTGGCGACACTGCCTAAGCGCTTGCACTCACATACACACATATATGGAACTTTGCGTTCATGTGTGTGTGCATTTGCCGCTATGCCGCTTGCTGTAATGCCGCCCGTGGCTTGTCTTGTGCCGCTCAATGCATGTCGATTTTAGGCTCAACGTCAACTTCGATTGCTTCCACTACAACGCCATTGCTCTGACAATTGGACTGTGTGCAGTCACTCGTTGTTGTTATGGCTGCCACACAAAAGCAAATCAAATCGTATGCAAATCGTGTGCGGGCGAAGCTAAAAAGTCAGAATTGAGCGTGTGCATAGCAGAATGTACACAAAGAATTATTTAGTGGCAAAAAGGCGGAGCATTCTCCCTTTAGCAGCTGCAATAAATCTGCTACGTTCGGTTGGTCGGTGGCACTTTCCTTGCATAATTTTATTGCCTTGGTATTAAAATTTAAAAGAGTATTACAGTAGGCAGGTTTATGTGACAAGAAGTTAGTGTTTATACGCGTGAAATGTCTCTAAAGCTAGTTTTGGTATTGGAACAGTAGCTCTGGCATGCCTGTTTCGTCTTTTCGTTCAGTCTTTAGCTAAATAGTTAATGTTTGGTTGGTCATTGGTTATGGCAAGATCTAACCAATGACCAACCAAACTTTAACTAGCTGCTTGTATATAGTAGATTTATATTAAATAAATACATTTCCGATTAAAAGAAAAATTTTGAGTAAAGTATATTTTCTACTATGGAATAAAATAAATATTTTTTTTAACGTTGTTATAAAATATGGAACCAAGCATTTTTTAAATTCGAAATTCTTTCGAAAATATCTTAAAGCATTTTTCGGTAGTTTTGTAATGTTCTTGTAAGAAAAAATTGACAGGTAAACAAAATTTTTCTGATTCGAAAAAAAATTCGAAATTTGAAAAGAATTTCGAAAATTGTGTGAAAAATTTTTCCGGAATTCTTTTAATGTTGTTGCAAAAGAATGGGACCAAGAATTTTTAAAACTCGAAAATTTATTCGAAAATATTTTGAAATACTTTTCAAACAATTTTTTTTAATGTTTTTGTAAAAATTATTTTAGTTATTTATTTATTATTTGAAGAATTAAAAAAAAATAAATAAAAATTCCGAAAAATATAAAGGTACTGAGAATTTTTCAAATTCGAAATTAAAATGAAAATAATTTTAAGACCTTTACCAGCATCTTTATTGTGTTGTTGTAAGCAAAATTGATAAGAAGCAAGTACTCTTTGAATTCGAAATTAATTTGAAAATGTTTTTAAAAAAGAAACTCTTCAGTCTGTCACGTTTTTTGAATACGCAAAGATTCAAGGGTTTACTAATCCGGTAGCTTGCGGTTTCATCTATTCCAACTGAGTTTCTCCTACATCCTTACAAGATCAAATTGACGCAAGAACTTAAGCCGCTTGTCCACCAGAATCGTCGTATGTTCGTGAATTGAGCTGAGCAAGAACTTGAAAATGATCTGAATTCTCATGATGAGGTTCACTTCTGGCTGAATGGCTGAATGGCTTCGTTAATAAGCAAAAAAATGGTCAGACAGCAATCAGCAGGTACTCCACGAGTCATCATTGCATCATTATTTTAGGTCCTATTATGCTATAGGAAATATACCTGCAATGGGTAATATAGCTTCGATGCAGCCTCAGTAAACGTTTTTTCCTATTTTCAATTACTTTCAGTGTACCTCACTTGAAAAAATCGCTAGCCTTTCCACAGCATACACATGCTTTTGGGCATTTTAGCGAAACACACGCGCGAATGTGACAAACTAAAATACAAAACATTATGTGACCGCACATTTTTGTTTGCAAATATGCATGTTGTTGTCTCAGCGCAATTGCAGCCACTTGAAAGCGAAGTTTATTGCGAGCAGACTTTCAATGTGGTATTTTGTAGTGGCGCGCGCGAATTGCCAAAATTAGATGCCACACCGGCTGGTAGGGGTAAGAAATTGAAATTATATGCTATAGGCGAGTATGCAAAGCGAACGGCTGTATAAAATATGGGCAGCAACAACAAAAACAACAGCACACAACAGATGGCATAAGCAATTGTAATAAAGTAGTGGAGCATTTAAATGGCTACAAATGCGCGCAGAGTTGCGAGCAAGCGAAACGGAGCACCTACACACATACATTCATGCATGTTCATCTACACAGGCAAAATACTGCACCACACATGCAGCATACAGCTACACATGCCAGCAAGCGCAGGGACATATACGAAATCACATGCAAAGCGGTTGCGCTTGAGAGGTTTACTAGCGCGGCTGCCGCGTCACTGATACTCACATATATGTATATTTGTATGTGTTTGTCAGGTATACAAATATATGCGTGTGCTTGTGCCGCTTCATAGACTGCACTTTGAGTCGCTGCTTTGTGGGCGTTTTGTAAAATTTATATGCGAAATAAATTCGTGAAGTGGCGTCGCTGGCGCTTTTAAGCTGCTGCCACAAGTATAACGGCATTGCCGCTGCTGCAGTTTTGCACGCTGGCGCGGCGCTCGTATATTTTTTTCCAGCTGCTGCCTTTCAAAGTTGGTTTGAGCGAATTTTTGTGCAATTTTTTCTTGCCTTCCGCCGGCTTCTTTACGGCATGTGAGTAAATGAATGGAATGTGTGGTTTGGCATAAGCCTATTAATTTGATATGTAAACGATAGCTCATGCACACACACACTCACACATGTGTGTGTATTATTGCGCTGTCTCTTATGCCGCAACCGACAATCACTTTTGTAGCGTGGAATTATACTTTTAAATAATATTCACATGAAATATCAATTAATTTCTTTTCAGCGTGCACACAGCGTCGGTCGCTTGCAGCTGATTGCTCTGTGTACTTTTAAATACAGCTGCACATATTTGTGTATTCGTGTGCATACAAATTGATACATTTTAGTGTGCACTTTTTTGACTGCTTTTTCAGCTACTTCTTTCCATTTGCCTCGCGCATCCTTTATGGTTTTAATTTTTGTAGTATTTTATCTTCTTTTTTAATTCCATTAAAAGCGAAAATTAATTTTTTCCTTTCAACACACACGCTGCATCCACATACATGCCTATCAATACAGCCATCGCTTTTAATTTAAATGCCGCCGTCCACTTGTATGGTAGTGATGAAATTATTGATAACGGTTGTGATAAGTGAGGCATGAGCATCGTGATATATGTATACGAATACTCTGCGTGAAAAATGGCAGAAAAGCATTAATTTCCACAGCTGCTAAATAAATTAAAGTAAAAACATATCCGAAATACTTTCTTCACGAGCTTACCCACAAATTATTGCCTATTTACCATGTATTGATATTCGTACTTAACAAAATTCAAAAATATGCACAGAAAATCTTGAATATTACAATTTTAAAGGATTGCCTTGAGCTTTCACCTAAGCTTTCACTTCAACTTTCATCAAAAATCTCAAAGATTCACTCGAATTTACATATCATAAGGATAATAATAGTTATAATTTGACCAATATGATTTCAATTTTGACCGAACTTTCGTAAAAGCTTGGAATTGAGCTTTCACAAAACATCTTTAAATTTCAAAATTTAATCTGATAAATGTTTTAATTTTTGCTAAAGCAAGCGATTTTCAAAGTATATACACGAATTTTGTTATGAGCTTTCACTTCAACTTTCACGAAAAATATCTAAACTGTGATACTCAAATTTTATAACTTTTTAAATATGATTTCAAAAAACTTTGAAATTTGCGAGAGATCAAATCAGTATATAAAGCTAAGCTTTTGCAAAAGCTTCAATGTGTTTTTCATAAGAGCTTTCATAAAAACTTTAAATTTAGTTTTTACTAAAAATCTTAAAAATATGATTTGTTAATGTTTAACTAATAACTAAACAAAGCTTTTGCAAAAGCTTTCAAGTTTTTTTTCTTTCATAAAAAGCATCCATACATATATTATATAAATTTGAATATAAACATATCTAAGTATAATATAAATAATATTAATTCACAAAATATGGAAATTGCAGACCATTTGCAACACTGTATGTAATATATTTGTAAGTATCTATAAAAATTCATGACTACGCAGCTAGTTGGGCAATTAAAAAAACAAGAAACCCAGCTTCCAAGCTCTCAAGTCTTAATGTTTTCATTCCAGCACTGTGTGCTGTGTTAATTTAAATCTTTATGCGAAAAAATATTCACTTTTTTGTTGCTCCTTTCAATTTTTTCACTTTCCTTCGCTGATTAACCACTTGCGCACACACACCGTACGCACGCACTTACAGAAATGCATAAAAACCTTTGGCAAAAAAGCCACTCCACACAATAATTAAATGCAATCAATATGCAGCCTCTTCATTATACCTCAATACTTTGTATACTTTCTGCTCTGTTAGTCCATGGAAAGCTTTCACTGAATGCTTCGCAGCCCCTTTCAAAGTCCGGCGCATTGCAAATGTTTGAAGTGTATGCACTTAATTGCAAGTGTGAGCGATTTAATTGAAAATATGAATTACCATTCAAGTGCTGTTTCAAGTTATTGCTTGTTTCAATACAATAATGGTAGCACAGCATTAAGTGCGGTTTTTTATGTTTTGCTTTCAACTACATTTTTTATTAAGTCAAGTTAAGTCAAGCATGTTACTCATACGCCATGCTGAACATAAATCTATGTGCCTTGTATGTGTTTGTAGTTGGCTAAGTAAAACTAAGTAAAATAAACTAAACTATTTGTTTAAATAAAGGGCTTCAATATATATAAAACATTTAAAAATTATATTGATATACACCAGTACGTATGAGTAACTTCTTATATATTTTTTTATGGTATTTAAAAAAATTTAAAAATAACAAAGCATAATATAATAATAATAATTATTTAGCCTACTAACTGTAAACATATGGTAAAATTATAAATCAGTTACAGATAATAAATACATTGTAACGTTTCTTATTCCATTTTTCGGTTTTCTTTGCCATATTAAGTTACCCACAAGACCTCTAAATTCGCTGTAGTTTGTAATTTAGTTTCATATATTTTATCTGTTAACATCAATGAGGTAAAATAAATAGGTAACCCTATATAGGCACCCTAATATGTTACTCATACGCACCCTCTAACAATAGCAAAAAACTTTTTAAGTGGTCTTCACACAGCCAAAAATGTATTATATCACTAAAAATAAGATATTTTTCCGAAACTATAAAGTTCGAGCGCCATTTATTTTCACCTTCATAATCTGCAGTCATTTGTGTTACTCATACGCCCCGTCAAACATATTAAACACTCAAAAATCCATTCTACAACGCAGCTAATGTATTTATTTACATCCGAAGTATCAAAACTACCTGCCTACAAAGTATTTTTAAGTCTCAGTAGCTCCTTCACTTCCTCTTTCATATTTACCAACCAATTCTTACACTCACTCTCGTCCTCTAACTCACCTCATTCTCATTTTGCTTTTTCCGTTAAAGTTTTGCTTTAAATTTATTTAAATTTTAAATAATTTAACCTTGTCTCGTTTGTTTTTGTATTTGGTTTTGCTCTAATTTGCTTTATGAATTTATTTGTTGACTTTTGTCATTTAAGTACGTCATAAGCTGTATGTAAATATTTCATTAATTTATGCTTTTCATTGTAATCCGGTTTTTGGACGCCAACTGACACACGCCGAGTACACAGAAAGCGACAAAAAAGCAGCTCTGTTCGAAGTGAAATGTTAAAATTACAAATATGCGCCTCAAAGTATGCTATAAAATATGCAAAGTCTGCAGAAGTGTCGCCGTTGCATGTATATTTGCGGTATTTTCATTGTGAAAGACATAGTTCTAGGGATTACTTAAAATATTTGGTAAGATTTTTGACAATGCTTTTGTCGATATGGCAGAAATTAAGATTACTAGTAGAAACCCTCAGTTTTTGAGATATTGTTTCGAGCGTTAGCACATGCTCTTTCCTCTCCTCAATCTCTCATTTCTCAAAACTACCGCTACAACATATAGCTGCCAACAAACTTATCGATCAGGCTCAAGCCCTTGTATTGGAAACTTTTTTCTTTAACAAGTTAGCTTCACGACATTTGGCACAGATTATTTTCAAGAATCCTGCTACTATTTCTGAGTATAGTTTTCTGATCGGATAACTATAGCATATAAAAGTTAAACTTCTTTTTTTATTAAGTATAAACAAATAAAAAGATAGTTATCTTTAAACTGCACATATAACCGATAAAACGGTTAGCCGTAAAAAACTCTCCTTCAACCAACAAACTGATTTTAATGGCCTAATGCATTTAAATATTTAGAAACAGCATAACCTTTCAAGGTCAGTGTACTTTTTGGACTTAACTGCGAACTCAACTCCCCACCAGACTCTGCTCTTTTGATTGCGCCACAAGCTGAGTTGTCGGTGAAAGCAGCTAAAACTGAAATTAAACAGTAACAACTGCAAATAAAACAACAACACGGCTTTGTGAGCAGCAAAACACACACACACGCACACTTAGAAATGAATATGCGCTATAAACGCCTGCTGTTATGCTAACATTTCAAGCATTGAGCTGGCTTGGCTTCCTTTACTTCTGATTTGACTAGTTTTCTTTTTCTTTTCTTGTTGCAGTTATTATTGTACTTTCGGCTTTTGTTGTAGTTAAAACCTCCAGCTGGCATTACGGCCGTTATGCAGCGCTACCGCCCATTTACAGTTTGTGTAAAACTTTAAGCGGAAGCGCAAATATGCGAACAGCAGCGGAAATGGTCGGTTGCAAGTGGCCAGCAATAGTGTTGCTGCTCTACTGTTGCTTGCTAAGCTCAGCGTGAAAGTTTGCGTGTGTTTGTATGTATATAGTATATAACAAAAGGCACGGTATCACCTCAAGTGGGTGTGTAAATATGTAAAGGCATTGATATTATATGAGTGCTGCACTTTTCTGCACATCACACACACAGGCATACGCATACTCGCACACAAATCGGTTTAACTGCTTGAGTAGGTGTAAAACTCGTCAAAATTCCAAAAGTACAATACAAACTTGCAATATAGCTCTATAAGCATATTAGACAGCCTGCAGCACACAAATGCCAGCGTGTATTTACTCATAAGTCAAGCGTTTGTATGTATGTATGCATGCCAGCTATGTAGCGCAACACAACTAATGCCCAGTTGGTGTTTGTGTTGAAAATTTTCATTTTTGTCTTGATTTTTTTTGTTTTTTGTGTGACCTCATGCTCAACTATGGCGCTAAAGAAACTAAGTCAGGTGTGCCAAAGTGCCAACAAATCACCCGTGTGTGTGTATTTATATATGTTTGTGTAGTTGGCGGTGAATACAGGAAATGAGCATTTTAAATCAGAGCAGTCAGTCATTGGGTTAAGGCTCCAACCGACTTCCGTCGACGCTGCTAATCTATTTTTAAAGCTGTTTTAAAAGTTTCGGCTTGTGGAAGAATTTAGTATGTTAAACTTTTTGGCGCGGCATGGCAGAGGTGTTAAGAGATATTTCATTATTTTTAATATAATTTGATTTAGGGATTCCTCTTCTGCCAGTCTCATTTGGGTAATGTTTTCTGGTTTCGGTTAGTTTTAGAGTCCTTCTGTAGTGACAGCTTCTCCTTGTTTTGCCGGTGGTGCTTTTGGGGGAGGAGTTACCTTTGAGGTTGTCTTTTCTTCCGTTTTGTCTGGTTGTTTTGGAGTGATAATGAATATAAGGGATCTATGTAAGTATCATACTACTTTTAGAAAGAGGATCTTGGACATATTTATTTTGTTGTTCTTCTGTTGGGTTTTATGCTATTGTTGCGCTGTATTAATTTTTTCTAGTGGGTCTCCGCTTCAAGCCGCTATCTCCGCACGTTGTATCAGTTGCCCTTTATGAACCCCGTGATTATCTGTGCAAGCAGGGAGGCCATGCGAGGGTTGACACAAGTCCTTATGGAAGCTTATGTTCAAGATGTGGTTCAAGCACGAATCAGGAGCACGTTTCAACTGAACCTGTACGGCCAAAAATAACAGCGACGTGCATTGAACGTACTTGAAGACCTGCCAAGGTTATAACGAGATGGAGGTGAGAACATTATTAGCGTGGCAGTCATTTCGGTAAGATGTCACTCTTATCTACTGAGGTGACAGAATACTGCCCTCACCAGCCCTTCGTCAAACTGATCCGTTTCGGGTTTTCAGTACATCATAATTAGAATCTTAGTGTCCTCAATTCTGATGAGCGCTTGCCAAGGGTTTTTCGTTGTCGTCTCTGCATGTTTGCTGCCGATTGCTGTATTGTTCCCTCATCGTTTTGTTGCCTTCCTCTCGTGAGTAGGATCTCTCTCGTTGCAATCGTTCTTCGCGAAAGGTTCATTATATATATATATATATATATATATATGTATATATGCAAAAAGAGAAAACCTTCAAGAGCAAGCTATATAAGTTGGACCGCTTAGTATTGTGGCCCATTTGACCAACATTTCCAGTTGGCAAAATAATTATTATTTTATTTTCCATTACAATTACAGTAAAATTACTTTTCATACCAGCAATGGCATATACATATGTGCATACATATATGTACGAGTATATTCCAGCAACACTGCAGTCCGCATCAAAGGCATTCTTAAGCCCTTTGCTTTCACTTACTACATTACCACATTTTCACGTGACACATACGCATATACAAGTGTCTGTCACATGTGCGCGCAGAAAATTATTTTTAATTTATTTATTTGCACTTTGTAGCGCATTTTCTGCACTACTTAATAAATAAACAGCTCAGCGCGGCGGCAGTTGGTGCTCATTAGAAAATTATTTCGGTACACCAAACATTAATGCCCGGCCGAAGTCAATGCGGCGGCTGAAGGTAGCATACGCTGCGCCGGCTGTATGGTAAACAATTTTGCATTTATGCGACTCTCAACACATTACTAACATAAGCAGAATGGACGAATGTGTTGAGTTACAAAGAATATTAAAACAACAAAACAACAACGGCGTTAGCGACAAAAACAAAGCCGCGTAATTATTTTGCACATTTTGCCGAAAGGATTAAAATGAGTGTAGACACACAGCGGCACTTAGGTATTGAGTGCCAGAGACAGTTGCAATTTTCGGGATTTTAAATTTTTTTTAACCCGACATTTTTTAGGATTTAATATCTTTTATTATTAGTTGGAGAAAAATTTTTTTTCAGGTCATAAGGATCGGGATCCCGAAATTTTTCAGGAAGTAATAACTTTTATTATTAATAAGAAAACATTTTAAGTAATCCAATTTTAAAATTTCGGGATTCATATATATCTAAAACGGGATCCCGAAAATTTTGGCACTTAGTATTTTTTTACTTATAATAAATAAAATTTAAAATTTATAATCAAATATTTCTGACACAGAAAAAAAGAATTCAAAATTTCATTCATCGCTGCAGCCAAATCCCGAAAGTTTATGTTATAAAAACACATTCAAAACCACGGGATTCGGTGTGCCACACTTTTGTTTTGTTTACATTAATACACATACAAACAAACTAACACATATGTACCGAATAGCTGCGAACCAACAAATAAATGCAACTGCCCAACAGCACTAAGTGCCCTGCGGCACAGGCGCTGCAAAGGCTAGTATAACTTAGAGCGAGCGGCAGACTGTTGGAAGGCCATTTCGTTATGCTTGCTGCCAAAGGGTTTATATGGCGAAAGTAAGGCTTAAAGTGCGTCCAATGTGTGCAACAAATGTGCGACCAAATTGCTTCATAATGATTTTTACTATAGCGGCAATCGTCCTTCTGCACGCCGACAGTCCTTATTATTTTTGCCACACATCATATACACGCACATTAACACACACATATAAGAGTATGCCACGCCATGTGTTGCGCGTATTTATGCGCGCATGTGTGTGCGTTTTTCGCCATGCAATTACAAACGAAATTAGTAATAATTATGCTAATGCCTTTGTGTGTGACTGTGGTGCGCATTTTATTCCCAAACTTTTTGCTTTAGTTATTGTTTTCGTTGTATGTGTTGGTTGTCCACTGCAGTTGGCAACGTATTTAGAGCGTGAATACGGAATATACGCCCTAAAGTTGCTAAATCAGGTTGTCAGTCACTTTCGCAGGGCAGCTGTTGAATAGCTATGGCTTTATACTTTGACAATGTGTCTGTGTGGGTGTATGCAATTTGCAAGGGTTTACACTTTATGATGTTTAGATTAATTTGCATTGACACTTTTTTGTATGTATATCTAGTACATAAATTCCGTCTTTTCCGGAATCTAACTGTGGGGTGGCGCCTGCTCTGACTAGTTGATCTGCTTCATCGTAACCAGGGATATCACTATGCCCTAGAAACCATTGCAGAATAATAGAGATGTTAGATACACCAAGAAATCTGGACATACTCTCACTAGTTTTGACGATACTCTTTAATTGCTGTGATCTGATCTTCTGCTCAAGACTTTCTTTAACTGCTTTAATCTCCGTTTGGAAGACACTGTAGTGGTCAACGGATGGCGATTTTGGTATCCAATTTGGCTGTAAAAACACCACCACCCACTCTATTGCCACTGATATTCTGCTGAAAATGTTCCTCTTCATCGTAGTAATACTTTTTTTAGCGCCCATAAGAACCACACTCTGCAAAGAACTCTTCAAAGTCGATTGATATTTTCAATTTTTAACAGTAAAATTTATATCCCACTGAGAATACCACACTCCCATTAAAACTTAAACCGCTTTTTTCGTTTGCTGTCTGCATTCTTTTTCAGTTTTAATTTTTCTTCACTTCTTACTTCCTGTATTTTTCATTCCTTATTTTATGCCGACAAACCATTAGTGCATTCAATTCTAGTGCTTCTCTGCGAGGAGGAAAAAATTTATAAATATCCTTTCTTCATCACTTCGGTCTGTCTGTGTGCGCAAACGTGCGTTCATAATGGATTTATCTGCGCCTGCTTGGCTGACTCTGGGCAATACTTTCTTAGTTGCTCGCTTTTTGCTACCAGCAGCACCTCTCCAATCCTCCAACGTTCGTATGCATTATTTGAAGACTGCTCTCATTGACCTTAGCTGGTGCGTTTTGTTGCTTGTGTGGCATATCCGTTACACACGGCGTTGCCGGCAGTAGTGGCGTTGACCAGGCAAGCTTTCGTAGGCCCACCGAACATGTTTTGCATAACAATGAAATGTACGCCAAAGAAAGTGGGCACAAAAACGACGAAAAGAATCAAAAACTATCTCTGAACTTCTACAGAAGGAAACTTGAAGCACAGCCTTAATTTGCATGCACACACGCATACACACGTACCCATGCAGTTACTCAGCGTTTATGCTTACAAGAAGGCACACTTAAAGTGGCAGAACCACAGGTAAAGTAATCGCCAACACAGTCAAACGCAATCAGAGTAACAAATGAGTGGGCTGCATACATACATACAAAGGTGTATATAGAAATATATGTATATATATACTGAAAATATAAGCCTAGGGAATCAACGAAAACCAGCAAAGGCTTTGTATACAATCAATAGCTGCGCCATAACAGAGCGCCTTGTCCCTTAGGTTGAGTCACGGACATTACTTCAAACATATATTTTTATATGCCTGTGAATTAATTGTTAATACGCCTTTTATATTAGAAAAGTAGGATCACTGCTGGTGTTATTGTAGCAAACATTTACAAAACGAAGGAAAGCTGTCAGGTTGATCGGTTATAAACTGTGTTCATACCGGTTTCATTCCGGGTTAGATAACCTGATTGATCGGTTAAAAATCGATCAAAAACCGGGTTCGTTCCGGTTACCCAGCCATTGTAAAAACGGAAGGGTTATTGTATTAATCTATTTGTATTAATTCAAATCAGATACCAGGTCTAAAGACTATATGTTGTTGCAATAACAAACAAATTTTTCCCATAGAACGGTGAACGCAGCCGAGTTTACGGTCTTTGATATCGGAATCAGATACTGCCTTGGTTAGATAAACCTGGCTCATGTTTTAATTTCCTAAAACCTTTTACAGAGTTTCCCTATGACCTCGTTTAGTCAGACAACTGCATTTTCTTCATAAAAGACTGTTTCTTGATACCGTACCGCAAATCATAATTTTAGTGCTTAGTCAGTTTAAAGAGGTGGATCTTAAAAGTGGTTGCCTTCTTGGTGGAGGCTTCTGGTAGAAGATTTTTATTTAGTTAGATCTTATTTCAAAAATGAACATTTTTACCTCGAGTGCTCATATTCTACAAGTATATCTGCCATAGTACGATCTATAGAGCTACTTCCCTCTTTATGATATGGCATATCTCATATTCCGAAACAGTTGGCCCGTATGCTCCAATGAGAACTTAAAAATCGGTATAAGTCATATTTTAAGTCTTTAATTATACCAACCTTCCTTAGATAATGTCCTTTTTCCTTCTCAAAATCAAATTATACAAAAATTCAACCAATATACTCCCACCTTCTTGAAGCTTATCCATATCATCGTAACACACAACAACGAGGTAAACATACAGTTCAGGAAAGTTTTCTTCCAAACAATTCTAAATAATGCTTTTCTTAAAACATGCAGCCCTCTAGCGCTCCATTGCCTTGTAAACCCAGCACCTGTGGCCTCGTTTGCCTTGCTCAGCATCTCACTTTCCTTTTGTATTTGGCAATGAATAGGAAAAGTTTGTCATTTGTTTGCCTACGACCACATTTTCAAAGCAAAATCAAACAAAACCTTAGCTTTGGCTACCGCCGGGTCATTGAAAACTTAGAACACTGGCAAGAAGGGACAATGAGCCCACACATATGCGTGAGCATAAAAGTGTGCAACTTGACAAGTACACACAGGCACTTGAGATGGACAGAAATTGTGGCAAGAATCACGCGCAGCACAAAACAAAACTCGCCGACCATAAATTAATAGAGGCAGCAGCACAAAACCAACAGCAAAACTATGCTACTCATTTGCAGTGAAGAAATTGAATGTAATTTTTATAAAAAAAAAGTTTAAAAGCGAAACTTTCACCAATATCGTTGTAAATTAATGGAAGCAAAAACAAAAATGTCAAGCGCCAGTCAACACCTTCGTCGGTTGCATGGATTTTGGTAATTCGCCCCTGAAAGGTCAACATACATTTGTGCCGTCAGCAGCACTTAACACAGCGCAATGTTTATTAAATTAAAGCATACTTTTGTGCGCGTACGGCAATTTGCACATTAGCGGTTGGGAGTGTAGTGGCATGAGAGACTTTTGGAAAGCACAATAGTATGCAAAATTCCTCCACGTCATGTGGTAGATTTTCTTTCGTGAAAAGATGGTCGAGGTACCCATGTTGAACGTGGAATATTGAAAAATACTACTTTAGACTTCTCCGTTATAAAGAACCCACAATTCTTCATATAAGTGAAATACCATATAATATTCGAAGTCTCACTTATTTTAATCGCACTCGGCAATATATAATATCAATTACAGCAACTGTCACAGCTCACTGCAAACTATATCAATTGCAGACCCGACAGTACCTCCAACATACAATTTAATAGACCTCTGGCGCGTGCCAGGCATTCCAGCAGCCCCATAAAGCAGCTCATGCATAGACAACTCGACAAGAAAGAGGGAAAGGGGAATCTACAAAGCGGACACGCTTAATAGCAATGGCAGCCAGTTTGACAGCGATAATCGCTTGCTTGGCGCTTGATCGACGAAAATTGTTGCTTATCCACTTAGCGTTGGACCAAAGCCAGCGCAGCAAGTGCACGATTGCCAAAGAGCGCTATCAGCTGCCAGCGGCCTTTTGTTTGCCTATTGTGTTTTATAGCAATTGTTGCAAGTGGCGCGTTGAATTGTTAAACAGCATCGCAAGCAACAGCAGCAATGCAAGTTATCGCACAAACAGTGCCAGCGACAAGAGAACAACATCCGTTCTTCGGCGGCGGCAATTGCATATGTGCTGCTCGTGCTTATTTGTGTGACATGTGCATGTGCAAATATAAGCAAGCGACAAATACAGCAACAACAAAGCAACATGCAAGCAACAACAAGATAAAGACAAGCAAGCAAAACAACTCACAAGCGCACAAAAAATTGCTCAAAGCATTGCCAATACACACATGCATTTATTTATAACTGTATATGAGTGCATGCGTGTTTGTGTGTATGCGGAGCAATGAAAGCCTTCAAACAATTTCGGCACTTAAGTAGCGACAGCATATTTGGCAAACAAAGCACACAACGCTCCTGGCCATTATCTGCTGCCGCTGCTGTATGCATCGTAAAAACCATGTGTATGTGCGTGTATGCATTTGTTTATGCACTGCACAAGCGCAACTTCATGTTTGGTCCAATGCAAAGCTGTCCACTGGCAGCTCGCTACTTATGCGCTTCGTTGTGCTTTTTTCTGTCGTGAAGTTTATCATTTAATGAACCGTTTTGCTGACAATTTTGTGCCGCGCCACACAACACATATGCACACAATGACCATGACAGTGGCGTTGACTGCCAAAAAAATACACAATTTGTGTGCCTCACAGCAATGAAGTCTTTTGTCATACCAAGCGCCACTCATGCTCTCGCTTTCGCTCACTCTCCATCACTTTATACCAAACAATGACAATGTGTGAGCGCCGCGCCAGTTCCAAAGTGGAATCCTTTTGCAACTGCTGTTTGCTTTGCTTTTAAGCCTTTGTGCGCGACTATTTTCAGCACTACTCAAGCGTGCGCCTTCCCCTTTTTAATGAGCTGTAATTATATATAATTAGGCGCCATGGTGTTGGCAACACTTTCGGACTGCTGCAATTTGCTGGGCAACGTGAAATTAAGTAATGGAGCAGAGCGACCATATGTGGCCAGCGAGTGTTGGCGCAATAGGCCTAAATAAGAGGGCAAAAGGGCAAAAGGCTTTACTGGTATGCAACAAGCGTTTAATTTTATGACATTTATGTGATGTTTAGGGTAGTATTTCGGGTATATTTGTATGCCCTGAATTAGGTGTCAAATTGAGTCAATTTAGTCCATGTCTGCCTGAGTTTTTGGGATATCAATCTGAAATTTTACATACATTCTTTTCTTTAAAAGGAGCTGCTGATTGCGGAACTGCCGATTTTGGATTACTATAGCATATAGCTGCCATACAAACTGAGCGGTCAAAGTCAAGTCCTTGTATGGAAAACTTTTTTATTTAACAAGCCATCTTCCCAAAATTTTAAATATATTATTTTCTAAGGCAATGCCACAATTCCTGAGCAATTTCTTCAGATCAGACTACTATAGCTTATAGCTGCCATACAAACTGGCCGATCAGCGTCAAGAAGATATATTTTTTAAACTTTTTTCTCATAAAAAATTGTGTTTTTGGCTTACGCTGCAACTAATTATACTATAAAGATTTACTGCCTTGTACCATATAATATTTAAAGTTCACAAAAGGTTGCTCATACGCAGCGCGGCACAGTTAAATCGAATTGCTCTTATATTTTCAGTGCTAAGCAGCGGATTTTTGCGCATTTTTTGGTATTCATAGGAAACTGTTATAATACAAAATACTTTTGGAGATATTGTATGTATTCATAAGCAAATTATAACTTAATAATGATTTAAGCAATTTTACTTTAAAAAATGTCCAGTAATTATGCTTTATTTTTTAAAGCGTTAGCCCTTAAAACATTGGTTTCAAACAAAAATTCGTTACTAAAAGAATTATTACACATTTTTGCATAAATATTTCATTACTTGACACAAATTGTTGCTCATACGCACTGCTGAACCTTTCAACTATATTTTTTTCAACGCAACAAGAAGATTTAATGTTTGTTAAATTTGGTGTAAACGCTTTTTAATAGTGCTGTGAACCTTACATATTTTCTGTTTCCTTTTTTTGTGTGTATGTGTATTGAATTTTTGTTATCTGTGCCAAAAACTGAACCCAAAACTGAGGCAAAAGTAAAAAAATAGAAAAAAGCCAAAACAAAGGCACATGAACGAAACAAATAAAGTCGGGAAAAAATCTAAGCGCTGAACAAGTGCATTTGCTGCCTTCGAGTGGAATTGCAATAACAATAAAAAGCAAGGGAAAAGGCAATAAGAAATCAGTGAAACCGACTGAGCAAGGCATACGTAAATTAGAAATTATGACGTGAAAACCATAAGGCAAAGTCAAAGGGGGGAAAAAATTAAAAAAAGGAAAATGGTGGCTAAGCTGTGGTGCGCAAGTGTAAAAATAACAAAAAATTAAAGTAAATTCTGGTTTAGGTAATTGGGAAAACCATATACAGCTATATACTGCTTCTATATTATTAATTTTGTTTGTAAAAAATTATAAAGCTCCTCATGTTGTAAGGCACTGTTACCATAATTGCTCAAAAATATTATTTGCCACAACATTTTTGGGAAAAAATGCAAATTCTACAAGCAGCACATATTTTTTTTTACCATTTTGTTGTCGTAATACCTTTTACGAGCTGTTACAAAACTGTAACTAAAAGCAACAACAACTCCCGAAACGACAACGTGCAAGCAAAACAGCGCCGCGTGATTACATAGCACGCAAGTGTTGGCAGAGTGTGAAAATGCGCCTAAATGTAGGCATAAACACCAATATAATGTTTTGCATGTGCGCTTAGAGTATGTGTATGTGTGGGTAACGGGTGTACTTTAACGCCGCAACAAGCATAATAATAATTTTTCTAACAACAAGACAACCTCGGAAAACACGACGAAATAAAATGCTGTGATATGTTGCAAAAACAAACGTAGCATGCATGTGTTTGTGTGTGTGCATGTGGAAGCATGGCAAACACCACATACGCTACTCATGCTGTCGTAAGCAAACATGCAACAAATACCCAAGCAAGCAAGCAACACGCCAAACGCGCAACAAAAAAGAGTACAATGAAAGCGTTGCAACAACAACATACAAGCACAAAAGTTGATATATTTAAGTGTAGTTGTATGTTGTTCTGTTTGTAAGTGTGTGGCAAATACCCGCACAATATGCGATAAACGCAATCCAGCACACTGTTGATTTTGGCATCGGTCAAAAGCATGCTTATATTGGTGTGAGCATGTACATCAGTATGAGTGTGTGTGTGTGTGTGTTTATGCTTGTATCACTTTTTTTCGCCTACTTATTCATTCATGTGTATTTTGTGGCAAATTTAAAACAATTTACACACTGTCAGCTTGTCGCGTTGCCAACATTTTGCTGTTTTTAGTTTTAATGTCTTTTGCATTGACATAGCGTGCAGCCGCCCAGCAATGTTTGTATTTGCACAACACCACGGAAAATTTACGCAAGTGTTGGGCATATAACATTTGCACATTTTTTCAAGAATTCACTAGCCACATTATATGTAATACATTTGTACAAAGTTTTAGTTAAAAAAAACTTATTTAATTTAATATTAACTGTTTCACTTACGCTCAACATTAAGTTTATTTTACTAAAATGTTGCTCATACGCCACGTGTTTTGAATAAAATACTGAAAATTTGCTTTTATGTTTCTAGTTATAGTATAAATTTGAAGCTTAAGCTTAATTAAAATAATTGTAATAATAAAATTTGCATAACAGCGGAATAATTGTGTTAACTTCTTCTTCTTCTTCTTTACTGGTGTTATTGTGTTAACTAGACATATTAAAAGTCACTAATTCGCCCACGCCCAACTAATTTTTGTTAGCAGTAGTTGTTTTTGTACTTGCAATAACTAATTTCAAGCTTTACAAGCGACTAGCCTCACTGAAAGTAATCTAATTTACATAAAAGAATAACAATTTGAATATTCTTACAAAATATTACTCATACGCCCCTACCAATGTTTTGATATTTTGTGAGTTTACAAGAAATATTGGCTTCAAACGCTCGGTTTTGAACTTTTGCTGCTATTTTCATCAATTACAGTAAATTCATTTGCATAAAAGGAAAAACAGTTTTAAGATGTTCAAAAAAGTTACTCATACGCCTCTACTAACATTTGAATATTTTACGTTTTCACGCCTAAAGAATTAATATGTCAGCAATTCAACCGTTAACATCATTAGCATACTTTGCAGTAATTTAGTTGCATAACTAAACAGCAGTTTGTAGATTCTCTAAGAAGTTACTTATACGCCCCTAACAACATTTTATAAATATTTCGTGAGTTTACAACAAATTTTGGTTTCATGCTCTCGGTTTTGGGCTTGAAATAAGTAATTTTAGTCTCTTGATGCTATTTTCATCAGTTACGGTAAATTCATTTGCATAAAAGTAAAACAGTTTTAAGATACTCACAGAAATTACGCATACCCGCCAACCAGTATTTTAATATTTCGCATGTTGACGCTTAAAATGATTAATGAGCCATCAACTAAAGCGCACACATCATTGTTATACTTTAAAGTTGTTTAAGTTGCATTAAAAAAAAAAACAATACAAAAATTCTGAAAAAAATCTCTCGTATGCTCCCACCAATGTTTTAATATTTTGTGTGTTAAGACTTCAAAGTAATTATTTTCCAACTTCCGGCATACTTATTAACATTAGTATTAATGTGATTTGCGTAAAATATTAACAATTTAGGGATTGAATCAAAAGAAGTTACTCATACGCACCGAACAATGTTGAAATTTTATTGTTATCTTGACGTATTTAATTAAGTTAAGACTTTTGAAGCTAATTTTATCAATTATACTTGTAGTAATTCCATTTACTCAAAATTTGAATTTTTGAGTTTGAAGATTGAAAAAAAGTTCTCATACGCACTGACCAACTTTAAAAATTATTGTTCTATTGACTTTTTTTAACTACTTTTAGACTTTCGAAGCTTTTTTTATCAATTGAAATAATTCTATTTATTTAAGCTGAAAAATCCTTCTCACCGCCAGGCATATTTTTTGGAGGTTATTCTTAATATGGCTCCTCTCTTACTGGGTAAAAAATTCAAAATTTTTCAAATTTGTATCAACGCTTATTAAATTACTTTAAATAACGCTTTCTTTGCTATGAAATTATTTTTCTTTCACTATGAAGTGAAAAAACTCTCGAAAAAAAAATATTTTTTCTGACCTGCCAGTGATTATAAGGCCCGTAATAAATATAAGCATTCTCGGCTCTCATCAATTACCTTAAAGCTTTACTTGCCTTCTACATTCCGCTAAATAATTAATATCTACAATAAGAAAACATTGTATTGATGTCATAAGTAGTTACGTATACGCCCCAACCAAAATTCGTGCGCCAGTTTACTTACTTTTATCTACGCTTCCATTCATAACATACATTTTGACTTAAAATAATCAATTTAATTGTGCTAATGAATTATGAATTTATAATTTTTCGCACACAAATGAAAACTGATAAGTAAAACGCTTGCAATTATTAGCATTGTTTCTTACAAATGCAGCATGCTACACATGCACGCACACAGCGGCAAATAAAAGCGCCTGTGTATGCATATAGAAGTGCGCTTGCATAAATTAATTCAATGTCGCTGCTTGTTTGCATTTGTTATGCACTTCAAAATTAATTTGCCAAAGTAAATATTGCATATTTATGCAGCCGCAATGTCGGCAATTCTAATGAAATTTTCATATATGCGACGGCGCATCACTCATACGCCATGCTGCACGCCGAGTTTATTTGCATTTTTTTTTGTTTTTTGTACAATTTCACTGTGAGTGCTTTGTGGCGCTTAGATGTGAAATTTGCGCAAAAGCATTTACGTTTGCGTGAAATTAAATTTTGTTGCGTTGAAAACTGACTCGATCTTTTTTCTTCAAATTTCCATTACTCTGGCCAATAAATTGAGCAAGCACACAAACCAACAGCACATAAATGCACATAAGCATAAAGTTTATTTATTTAATAAAAATAGCAAAAACAGCAACAAAAACATTCATAACTGGCAGCTTTCGGCCAACAGCAGCTGTTTGTGGCCGCGGACAGCGTGGCAACAGCTGCCGCCATTCGCAGCGTCGACACGAGCTGCATTGCAACAGTTTTCAAAACAAATTGAGTTCGTCGCTTGAAATACAGCCAAAGTGGGTGTGCAACCAAATAACACGCTGGTGCTAGCAAATGCTGCAGAAAACGTAGTGCAACGGTCAGTTGGAAAACAATAATAACAACACAAGCATTGGCAGTATAAAAATATTTTCAGTATATACTATGAAACATTTTCTAGAATCGACAAAACGGCAAACGTGCAGCTTCTTCTTGCACCGATCTCCGTTAGATGAACACCTGCGGGACGCAGAATTAAAAAAAAATTGTAATAAATATATTGGTTAATTATTTAAATTTACCAGCAAAATTTGGACCTAAAATTTCATCTTAAAACTTTGAGAGAAACAGGATTCACAAGTGCATTTCTTATTATACATTATTGCACGGAAGGGTTTAAAAAGTCTTTTATTTCGATTTTGATGGGTCCATTCATCTAGCAGCTGTATGCTATACTAATCTGATCCAAAAAATTTTTTCGGAACTAACAACATTGTCGAAGGCAATAATCCATTTCAGATCGCAGACAACATGTGACTCTAGGGCAGCTGGCACTATAAAACAAACGCAGCACTGTGCCTGGTCACTGTTAAGGTGACACTTGCGCCGCGATGTGATGTTATTTAACAGTCGTGCAGTGACTCTAGGGCAGCTGGCCGCCAACTGGTTCTATATAAGAAACGCGTGCACCGTGCCTGGCCACTGTTTAGGTGATACCAGCGCCGCGATGTGATGTGTTTCAAAAGTCATTGCGTTGCAGCTTAAGTGCCGGCAGTACGCACATTGCTCAGCCACTGTAAATTGCTTTCGTTGTACTCGTAGATTTTTGCTTGAGTAAATATCTTTTTTAATTAAAAATTACTCTCATACGTATCTTATTCCTTTCAATATTTTCCTTCTATATCTCATAAGTGGCTTGAGCAAACAGAAAAGACTTTCGAAAAAAGCTTTCACACACTCCCAAAAACATATTTTCGCGCTTCTGCTGCAATATTTACCATTAACTTTTCAGTTAAAATTCCATCTGCTTAACTACCGCATTTAATTGCTATGCCTCCCACCCCGCAGTTGCGCTTTGGCCACCCCTAAACTCAATTAATTTAAATTCATATCAGTTCATTGCATAATCGCTTGGAATTTCGCACAATTTATTATCTGTTGGCATTGAAAAATTTGCTTAATTTATTGCTAAAACAGCGCAAGTTTTTGGCCGCCGCCGGCCCTTTAGATAATCAAGCCAAATGCCAATCGAAAAAATTCACTATTATTTGTACAAAATTCCCTAATTTCACATCAATCATTAATGATTTGTGTAATCTGATATCTGCTTACTTATGTGTGTAGCGTTGTGGTTGTTATTGTTGTTGCGCACAACACATGAATTACAGCAACGATTTTAATTGTAAATTAGTTGCTTTTGGCGGCGAAATTTAGTAAATTTCCAATCAAAAGCGAAGAATTAAAATGCATATAATATACGGCCAATATATTGCACAGTATTATTGCATATGTGCGTTTATTTGTTTGTAGTAGTGCAGATTCCCAGCGGGTTGGCAAAAGTTGTTGGGTGTTGAGTTTCATTCTTAATTGGAATGCAATTATGAATTATTCACGTTACACATTGGAGTGTTGGCTTTATTAGTATGAGTTTTGTATTTAATCGAAATTTTGTAGACAATTATGATTTTTTGAAATTATTTTTTAAATTTTTATGACTTTTTTTAACAAAGTAATGAATTTTAAGAAGGCCCTTAAAACACTTCGCCTTCTCTTTTATGCTGCCATCCTTCTCCTCTTCACTTTTCCTCTTTCCTCAGCGTATTTTTGTTGCCGTCGGCAGGTTGGCGTTTCTTGATACGAAGGTACTCGCTTCCTTCAATTTCATCTGCCTCTTTATTCATTTTAGGGATGTAACTTTGGCCGGATTCTGACGTTGTAACACCGGCAGCGCATGTTCCGAATCTACCACGCGAGGTATGATGGCCTTTGCTTTAGGCAGCGTTGGAATTTCGATGCAGTTTCTCCATTATTTTCCTGCGCTTCTGCGACATCTGCCCTAACGGATATCTACGGTTGAATAGCGCCGCGATCAGATGTCGCTTCGTAATCTCATTGTCTGCTGGCGTTGCTTTGGGACTTTGCCCTCTATTCGCTCTCTGTTAAACGCTGCTCTTTTTCAACGATTTGTTCCTCTAAGAGATTCGCAAATGACAAATTTCGTATAGCAAAATTCGCCGAGCAAATTTCCAACTCGTCTATGGCTCAAGCCAACTGTTTCTGTTATTTTTTTTTTTTTTGGTTGAGTTTGCCTTCGAGTCGGCTACATAGGAGTATCTCTGCCGCTACCTTGTATCGTGCTTTAGCCTTCAGCCCCTCCTTGCGTAATTTCTTCTGGAGTACTCTCTTGTTACCAGAGTTGTCGGCCATCTGCTCAGTAGAGGCAAAAACTCATCTTCTTTTTAATCATTATTACTCGCAGGGTTTTCTTTGTCCAATATCCGAGGCCGCTTCATTTTTTCGGTTTTCTTTATATTGAGTTTAGATATATGCCTAGCGTTTTTTACCTATCGTCGGATACCTCATTAACAATAGCTGTTGTATTCCCACATTCACTTCCTTCTGAGTTTAGTTTTATAAAGCAGTCTACGATAAAAGCATGAATGAAGCAATACACCAGCCTTCGCTGTATGATGGCCGCCTGCAATGTCATGACTATGCCCAAAAGCAGCTTGAGACCATGATATTACAAGTAGCGACGCCCATTGTCCAGTGGACAACCGCGCAGAGGATACCAACTTCTAAATACAATACATTTCCAGCAGGAAAAAGACGCTGTTCAATATTTAGTGAACACATCAACACACATCAAAGCGCTGATAATGCAGAAATTTCTCTCAATAAGTTAGAAAATCCATTGAAAATGCATTCTCAAATACGCTAAACAGAATAATATCAGCATTATTAAGCAGTTAGAAGTCAACCGGGAGCGCTTGTGACTTAACTTAAAAATACACACGCTGGCAAAGCTAAAGCTTAAATGCAGAGAATGCTGAGCCAATTGAATGCAACAGTCGTACTGATGATACAAGCATATATGAGTGCAAGGTAGTTGAAGGTAGTTAGAGGTATTATAAGAGAAGCTAACTTTGCATTACGGGTGTACTTATTTCTGTTATAATAGCTTTTCAGAAGACAGGTGTATAAAAGAATTTGACTCAGGTCTTGCCAGTTTTGACTTGCTTACAAGTTTTTCACACCAATTTTAAATGAAATTATCATCGAAATCGGAAATGTTGTATAATTTTCCCTAGTAAGCTAACTCAGAAACCTTAATTCATATATGAACCACCCTAATATAATTACACGTGTCCGCCTGCCGCTTTTTGCGTTTTATGTTCATATGCACTACCGATTTGCTAGTAAATTTGTATGCTCACACAGCTGTTGCCATCTTTCACTTTATGCAATGACGCATATGCGCGCTCCTATTACTGCACACATGCAGCATATACACATGGCTTATGCAGCATGTGGCATGTACTGGTATTTAGTATTGAATGCACGTAGCAAATGGTGTATGCAGCGCACACAATCTCACTCCTCAGCAATAAGCACCTGCTATTTCCCAATGACTCTTTTAATACGCAAGCTCAGCCACTTCCTCACCACGTATGTTGCTCATACGCCATGTCAACGCGCTGCCGCGGGAGTTGCATACCTGCCTGCTTGGCGCCTAACCTCTATATACACATTATTTCTATTTTATTTTCTGCATTTTTTTGCGCTCACATGTACTTTTTGATGCCGCTTACGCGCGTATTGAGTGAAATTGCTTTATGCATGTGTATGTGTGTGCGTGTGTGCTCGTTTTATACTTGCAGTTGGCATTTTGTGTTTGTGGACTGCGCGCGCTCATGCAGTTGTGCGCTTTTGCGCTCGAGTGCTTGTGTTGAAATGTCTGCAACTCAAGCACACAAGCGCAATCTTATAACTGCTTCATATATAAAATATACACACGCTGCTTACAACAACTGCGTTTAGCGTTTTTTGCTTGCATTCACTCGTTTTTTGGCTTTTTGCTTTGAAATTCAATACACTTTTGTGTAATAAGCAGAAATTGAACTGCTGTTTCGGCTGCAGCGCGCCTTGTTGTTATTGTTATTGTTGTCGACTTTTGGTTACTGTTGCCTGCAACAAATGGTCGTCATGTTGTGCCTGATTTGAACTGCTGTTGCTACAAAATGCTTTTCAATTGCGCCATCGCTTTTGCGATTTTGTGCGATTTTTGATTTCTATACCCTTCAATGAAGTGAAAACGGTTTATTTTTAGTTTTTTTTATATGCAGGCGTCAAGAAGTAGAGAGAATGAAGAAAACTCTCTAAAAATAAGATAAGAATTTTTCAATAACGTTTTTAAAACCGTCTTGGAATTTTCACTCAATTTCGTCAATGTTTATTGGGTATAAATTTTGCCTGCGCTGTATTGTCGTAAACTTTAAATTTCAATATTTTATTGTTTTCATGTTGCTGCAAGCTATGTGCCACCCTGCCCCAAAACCTTTTATACACAAATATTGTCTGTGTTTAGCCTCGCCTTCGAACCGTTGCTGTTATTACTCGATTACTCGTTATTACTATTTTATGAGTTCTTTTTATTGCATTGCCTGCTGTGCCGAAATATGATGCAAGCTAACATATTAAGTATTTGAAAATTCCTTGGAATGCTTCACATGACGATGATTTGATGAAACCTTGCTGGTGTGATAAGTGTACTTCCCTTTGCATGTGAATAAGTTTGTACGAAGAAAGTTATAAGGAGAAAGGTATAAGGTGCTTTGGTGAAAAAAGTGTAGGCTTAGTGAAATTTGAGATCTCACTTTAAGTATTGTTATTATTTAAAAGACTACCTAGTATAACTTGTGAACCTCAGAAAAATTTAGTCGAATTTCGTCATTCAGAGAGACCGAAAGCCAACTCAGAGCTTTTTGACGGCAGCTTTTTATCTAGACTTTATCAAAAGGATTTTACAACAAACTGTAAGCACAAAATAAACCGAAATATGACTGTAGCTAACACGAAAATGTAAATACGAGAGACTGAACCCTAAATGTATACTTTAAAAATAGAAAAAAATTGGTTTAGCCTCAATTTTGAATAAGTTTTTCACATATACTATAGTATTGAGATATCTGTAGCCAGAGAAATATATTCATTCAGAAAATGTTTACGCAAAAACTACCGTAGTTATCATGAAAGTTTGATTACGAGATACTGAAGGCCTAAAAGTATGCTTTAGAAATAAGAAAGTGTAGGTTTAGTCTAATTTTCAAATAAGTTATTGCACAACATAGTATCGCATTGGAATTTTAAATACGCACAGCAGAATTTTTACTGTAAAGATTATGTTTTTTTTAATTTTTACTTTAGTAACGCATTTAATACGTTTTAGCGACACCTAACGAGGATTTTTTTGCAGCAATTTTATGTCCTGTGTAATCTATTTTTACCCAAAAGTAAATGCCAATAACTAAGCTGATATGAAAAATCAAATGCGTGATAATGAGTGCCTAAAAGTATGCTTTAAAAATAGAAAATGTCGGGTTATTATCAATTAAGAATAAGTTATTTCATAATATAATATATTCTTGAGATTTCTAAAGCAAGAAAAATATTTTCTTTGATGTTTTTTTGGTAAATACTCAAATACGTGATAATGTACGCCTAAAGGTATATATTAATCTTAGATTATTCATAATTGAGAATAAGTTATTTGATAATATAATATATTCTTGAGATTTCTAAAGCTTGAAAAATATTTTATTTATACAATATTTACTATCAAAACTGGAATAAGTGGTAATTAGCGCCTGAAGGTATGCTTTAAAATATGTAGGTTCAGTCTCAGTTTACATTAAATTATTTTATATATAATACTCTATTAGAAATATGTATAAAAAGGTCTGTAGTTACCATTAAACTCAAATACGTGTTAGAGAGCGCTTAAAGGTAGGCATTAAATATAAAAAATGTTGGCTTAGTCTAAATTTCGTATAAGTTATTTCACAATATAATCTAGTGTCGAAATTTAAAGAGCTAAAGCAATATTTTTATAGAAGAATTTCTAAACTTTTTTAAAATTTCCTGTAGCAACAGCCAGCGAAGACTCTTTGCAAACATATTTTGTACTGTATTAATACTATTTACATAAAAATAAATATGTTACTAATTACTAACCACATATTTTTGTTATCAAATTAATGAACTTTGCATAGCTCAAAACAATATTCATGACTTTTCATAACACATTTGCGAAATTCCCTAGCAATTAAATATAAATTATACAAAAATGCCTGCTAAAAGGCTTAGAAATGCATATTAAGGCAAAAATATACTCATTTTTTATTTATTTTTATTTTCTAAATTTTATTTTATTTACTACTTTTTAAATATTTACATATTTATTACAAATGAAAGCTATTCTAGACAGGCATGTAATACACGGAAATGGATTTGCATACCTATTCAGCCGTCTCATTCACCGAAAGCACTCATATGCATTTATTAGGACATCAGTGGAGTTCCCTACTACCTGCTGAAAACTTACTAAACTAAAATACTAGTATTTCTTAATAACATTTAGCCCACACATACCTATATATGTATGTGTATACGTCGGCGATCAGCTTTCAGCCGTAATCACTTACTTACAACTGGCAGCCAGTTTCAAGAGAATTTTAACTTTATTTATTTATTTATTTCCCATATGCCCATTTGCATAACATAAAATAAATAAACAACCGGAAATTTTCAGCACAAAAATTACTAGTCAAGAGCCAGTGCTTACATGAAATGTAAAATGCACATTTAAAAAAAAAATAACAAAAAAATTGAGCAAAAGCATAAAAGCGGCTAACGGTTAGTGTTAGTGTAAATATCAGCGCCTGCCTACCGGTAAATGCTAGTTGTTCGTTCATTTATGCGCCTGCTATGAAATTCATAGCACACACACACACATGAATCAAGCAATCTCTGTATGTTGGCATAATAGTTGATTTCCTCAATTTTCTGCATGTACAATTTGCTAGCAGAGTTCTCACTAAAATGACCACTCCACTACAATTTCGCCACACTTGCCGTTAAATGGGCTGATTTTTCCAAAATCATGCACTTCAACAAATACTTAGGCGCATGCTAGCAGTCTTACACACAGATACATATATACTAAAGTAAATTGTATAAGCAAGTATGATTGTGTGTGTGCGCATTTCAGTCACATGGAACTACCAACCTGTTATTACTGCTACATACATGCATCTATGCAACCAAATATAAACACACAGTATTTGCCTGTGTAAAAGCCTCTTCATATTACGTATCCGCCATGTCTTACCACTCGACTTTTCCATAGCCAATTTCATATCTACCTTACCGTTATGTGTTTATTCATATTTAAATAGCATTTTAAGTGCCGAATGATTTGCTCGTTATATGTAGTTGTTGCACACCCACACATAGACACCATATTCGTTTACCTTTATCAGCAGCGTCAGTGCTCATTTATATGGCTTGCTTATTTCCTTTGCCGTACTCTTAATCGTTTAGTTAAGTCTGTTAAAGTTTTTGCCATTGCTAGCGTTGTAAATTTAAGCCAAAAGTTTAAAATAAAAATAATATTTTGGAAGGAGCGTTCCAGCATATGTTTTTGCTTATTTGAAATCGAACATCAACTGGTACGTCAATATTGCTCCTGCATTGGTGACCTGGGGTTGAACCCCATATCCAGAATTCAAGCAATTAAACGCTTCACCACCTAAACAACCTTGCGCGCACATACCAAATAACCCTAACTGATCGGTATTCCGACTAGTGGAGATCACACCGCTAACATCTAATCGTCCATCAGTGCGTTCCCGCGATATTCAGATCTACATAACCGAAACAGACCCGGATTTTATCTGACCACGGCGTATCAAACTGGCAGCATTCCTCTAAACTACTTCAGGTATGTTTTCAACCGATACAAAAACAACAGCAATCATCCGTCAGTCCAGCTAAACTCCTTATCCTCGGAGATTTCTAATGTTCGAGCAAACCGAGCCTTCCGCGTTAACTTCCCTTCAGATACACATATCCCGTAAGCAGAAAGCCCATACTCTGACATATGGCTCGGATATACTCGTAAGTCACCCGACCGCTAGAGCTATTGTCCTAACGGTCTTGCCATCCACTCCTGACTCTATCGACTCGAAGCTCTTTGCTCCCTAGATATCCCTCCCTCTCTACATCATTATCGAAAATCCAGTCATTCCGCAGAATTGGTTGGCCTCTTCCTCGGCTTTCCACGGCAGGTACTGCGTCGAATACTCTCAGAACTGGAGTGTTCCATCGACTGCGGTAATATTGGGAATTAACTTTAAAGCTTTCTGGTCTGAAGTTTTTCATTTAGACCGTTGAAGGTGATGACAGAGAAAGGGAAAATCTAAGCTGGCATTATATTTCATAATGAAGCTACGCTCTAACATTATTATGAGACTTAACGCCCACATCAGAAGATACCAATTTGGCCAGCTTGGCCCCTGGTTTCTTACGAAAACGACCAGGAGCACCAAATCAAGGACATACTGTGAGTATTTTATGTTCTCGAATGCAGTTACAAAAATTTCTTATCAATAAATAACGGTATGTATTCACACGCTATCTGGTCGCTAATGTGTAATTTCTGCTATTTAGCCGACAATTAAAAATATCACAATAAACATATTTCAAATGCACATCTGGGAGCCAGAAGCAAAATGGGTGACCCCACAATGAAACCCACTGACTTAAGCTGAAGCAAAAAATCAGAAAAAATAACAACAGTGCAAACCGTGTGTACATGTGTGTGATAATATACGCCGACATACCTACTCACCCGACCACCTATGATGTCGACATATAAATTTTAATTATAATTTATGATAATGTGTTTTATCTGGCGAAAAAACAGTGCAGCTGACAAATGCAGGCGAACAAGGAAGCAACAGTGTAAATGCGAGGGTAGCGTGGAGGCGCTTGGAAAAGCAGAAATTAAGAAATGCAAAGCGAACTCGGCGGTGGTGGTGGTGGGCTGGAAGGAGTGCAAGTGGCACAACAAGTGACATGCATGCGCCAAATGGAGCAACACTGCATTATATAGCCAAGGCGAAGTCATGGGGAATGATAAAAGCCATAAATACAGGCACGGGCATATAAATGGGAACACACATGCATACAAATGCACATTTCCCGTGAGGTAAATGAACAATGGCGCTTAGTTGTAACAGTAAGTATACTTATTTGTAAACTTACTGCAAGAAAAACAACAACAATAAGTGAGCGCAGCAATTGCAATAAAAAGCCACAATGCTGCTTGTCGCCCACTCGTGTATATTAACGAAGCAGTAGGCAGGAAAAATTAAAAAAAAAAGTTCAGAAGGAGACACACACGCAACAAGGTAACAGTATAAGTACGTAAGCAATCGGTTAAGTATGTAAATTTGTAAGTACGAAATATGTAAGCGCGTAATCACACAACTACGTAAATATATAAGCTTGCGAATACCCCACTGAGTGCGCCTAAGTTTGCGGCTACGTGAAGAAAAATGCGAAAACGAGCAAACCAAACGGAAATGCCAAGGCAACAATGCATGAGTGCGCCAAGCAAGTTGGTGTGGTGTGGCATTAGGTGGCCAGCTTGCAACGTGCAACTGGTGGAGTAAAAGGATTTATTTGCTTTGGCTTCAGACTAGACTGTTGGTGCTTACCTGCTGCTCTGTTCACTTGCCTTGCTGCTTGTTTTACAACTGCATTTTTACCCTTTGTTGCAGTTAGTACCGAATGCCAACAGGTTTCCATTGTTTTAATGGCAACAACAACTTCTGCGGCGACAACGGAGGTAATGATGGCAACAACAAACAGCACGATAGTAGGCACAGTTTAAGTGCGTTTATATAATTGTGGCTCTGTGTTTCATATCTGTGATATTGGTTTGTAAGGCAGCTATATGCTGCAGTGGTTCGATCTCAACAATTTCTTCGGAGATTCCAATGTTGTCTTGGATAATAATCCATACCAAATTTTGTGAAGATATTTCTTAAAATGAAGAAGTTTTCTATACAAGCACTTAACCCCTATCATTCAGTTTGTATGGTAGCTATATGCTATAGTGATCCGATCTGAACAATTCCTTCGAATATTGCTTCATTACTTTAAGCAATAATCTTTACCAAATTTTGTGAAGATATCTCGCAAAATGAGAAAGTTTTCTATACAACCACTTGATTCCGGTCGTTTAGTTTGTATGACAGCTGTATGCTATAGTGTTCCGATATCCGCGGTTTCATGAGATGAGCAGCTTCTAAGGGAGTAGAGGACGTGTGAAAAATTTCAGATCGATATCTCAAAAACTGAAGGACTTATACTCAGACAGATTAACAGACCTCTTTAAACAGCGCTCAAGCTTACTTACCATATCACTCAATGGCTAATTTCTCCGGGACTATGTCACAAAGAAAAACTATATGTATATATGGAAGACGAGCCTACTGCTTATGCAGATGACGAGTTCGTTCGAAAGCAGACCTATCTTAACGGATGATTATATGAAATAGTACCACGAAGCGTTCGAAGACTGTAACATTTCGAATATGAAGTTGTGAGTGAAGTCCTTAAGACGAGATCAGAAATCATGGAGCGGCGCGCTAGAAGAAATGAGTTCCTATGGCTTTAGGGACAGACATTTCAACAGTAATATGATCTATCGGATCACAGATCTATCGGAAGAACTCTTTATAACTCAGTGCTGTTTATTTTATAAATTTCGTGTGAAACACACCACTGTGCGCCGCTGCCTCATCTGACCCAGTAATATGTCGCGCTGTGGATTGTTGTTCGGTTAGTTGGACAGCACACAGGCGACAACTAGGTATGCAGTGTTGCAATTTGCGTCGCCCAAGCCACCAGTGCAGCAAGGCAACAACAAAAATTACGAAAACAACAAACATTACAACAATTACTACAACAAAAAGGAGTTACAGCAACAGTAAATTTACAACAAAAACATCACAAACTGACGATATAACAGCAAAAAATAAAGATTACAAAAACATAAACATTTTCAACAACAACAACAAAAAATTACAAAAACAAGAACATGTACAAAAACAGCAATATTTTCGACAACAACTACAAAATTTACAATAAGAACACAAAATACAAAAACAACAACAAAGTATAGGCAAATTTACAACAACATTTGCCCACCTCAGGTGGGTTAGTGCAACGAGCATTTGTGGTTTGGTGAGGTTCGTGTTTAGTCATAAAGTGCACTAAATAAATTAATGTTGTCGTCATCGTCGTCGTTGGCGTTGGCGGCGACCACACTTGTTGTTAGTTTTGTAATTTGCCTGTGTTTTTTGCGCCGCTGTGTGCGTTAGCATTTGAATGCGAACAATTTCCACATGCAATTTTTGTTTTACCTCCCATCTAAACGCAACTGCAATGCAATATGCCGTGCAACAGCAGCAACAACAACAACAGCAAGCAACCCACACAAAAGTCATGCACAGTCGATTATGCTTGTGGGGCGGCGCTGGCGCTGACGCTGGTGCTTTGGGTGATGTTTTAGAATTAATGCGTAATTGCAAATGGCAAACAGGCCAAGTCGTTATGTCAACTCAACTATGCAGGTGCAGGAACAGCCAGCCGGAACCACGTACATACACCCAAACAAACTAACAAGGAAGTGTCTATGCATGTGTGTGTGTGTTCGTATGCAACTGTGTGTGCGCACCGGCGTATTTGCGGCATAAATAAGATTTTTTATAGTTGACTTTTAGGCGCCTGAGCTTTTTATGTGTCTACCGTGCATGTATGTGTGTATGCGTGTATGGTGGCTATGTGCGCTAGTATGTGTTTATTAGATTAGTGCATTAAGACTACCATATAAACGTATAACTGCGCTCCAACACACCCCTCACTCCTCCTTCTAGACTCTCACACTCTTTTATGCGCACGTTTCTTCATTACCGTCTTTTTCTTCGACTGCTTCTTCGCCGTCGCTTCGAAGGAAATGTTGCCGTCGTTAGTCATGCGTTGCAACAATTTGCTATTGTTATTGCTTATGAGTATTGTTGTTTTGTTTTAGTGTTTTTTGCTTGCTTTTTGTTGTTGCATATCCTGTTGTTTACCAAGTTATTTGCAAAACCGCCAGCGGCTAAGTGCGAAATTTATGCTTTTAATTAATTTTCATTAATTATGTCATGAGTTGGCTGAGCCGGAAGTCGTTCTACAACTCGGTTGTGAGTGCAAGGAGGCAAGCAAAGCCAATGCGGCGAGCAGCAGTTCATTTCAGCTTGTATGGTTTCATAAGACGTCAGCGGTTCGGCTCGTTTATGAATTTCCAACGCTTTTTTAAGCGGGGTTTTGTTTTCAAATCTCTTTGTAATTGCTCTGACATGCAAATTTGGAGTGTGGCGCAGGTTTATGGGTTTATTAGCCCCTTAATTCAGTTGAGTTGTGACGTGATAAAGGCTTTTCGCTAAGGAAAAGACTTAGATGGGCTCTCGCGACTTGTATTAATGTGTATACATCCAGCCGAAGAGCTCCGTTAAACAGACTTTTTTGACTGTCGAACAACAAGTCTTCTTCTTTATTGACTTAGGAACCGCTTATGACTGCCAATACGCAAAGGACCATAAATCTTCCGCAAACCTTTCTCTCGAAAACTCGGAACGCCGACCCATCAGATGTTCTCATCCTCCGTGCCTCAGCACCATATAGCATGACAGTCCGTTCCCATGACAGCTGGGTCCAGGTAAACGGAACAGATGGGATTGTATTCGGCCAAGGACTGCCAACTTCGCAGAATTCTGCCGCTATAACAACAACAACGGAGATGATGAATGACTTGTAGAGTTTGGCCTTTGTTCGTCGAGATTGGACTTTACTTCTCAATTGCCAAGATGAGATTTTGAGACCCACCACAAGCATTTGTTACAAATCAAAGACCGGAAAGTGGGGTTACGTAACCGAAACGGACCCGGATTAATTTTCCGGCCAAGGACTGGCGGGTCTTTGTCGGGTAAGCAACTACTGCTCTATTTATCGTGGATTTATATTCCAACCAAAGTCCTGTCTAACATTTTAGACCGCCAATACTCTTATGTGACCTTGAAAGACTTCTCTTCAGCTTTGTGGACTGACCTCACTACAGTTGGTTCAATCTTAATAATACATCAGGGAGGACCAAATTTACTTCGTTGACTGGATTTAACTTTATCATCAGCATAATTAGCCGACTCGGTTTAGTCATGTCCGAACTTGCCATTAAGTTTTTAAAATATCGATCTGAAATTATGCACACGTCCTTTTCTCTTCAAGAATCAACGCATTTGTCGGAATTGCAGATATCGGACCACTATAGCATATAGCTGCCATACAAACTAAACGATTGGAATCAAGCACTTACATGGAAAACTTCCTCATTTGATAAGATATCTTCACAAAATTTGGCATAGATTATTATCCAAGGCAAAGCTACAGTATCCGAAAAAATTTTGCAGATCGAATCACTATAACATATAGCTGCCATACAAACTAATCAAACAAAATTAATTTAAAAATCGGCTGTGAAGGGTATAATAGCTTCGGCGTGTTTTTATTTACTTCTTTTACTTTCAAATCAACACACGCAGCTTTAATATTTGGCGCTTTTTGCAGTTATCAAAAACATTGCATATTGCCAGGCGCACACTTTGCGCCAGCAAAATACCTGAACGTGTCAGTGTTTATTTCATTAAGTGCAGCAAACTGCATTTGCATAAGCAAATACACGCACACAAGCCCACAATTACACATGCATACACATATATGTACATATATGCTTATATGTAAAGTAGCAAAAAGCGCATGTATGCAAGTGTGTGACATGCCTTCGGCCGCTTGTAATGTTGTGCAATTAAGAAATGTTGCAATTTTATACGTTGAGTTGTTCAACTTTTATTTGCCACTTAAATAATATTTATGCACTTTGCCCCCCGACATGAATGTGCAACGCCCCTTGCCACATATACACATAGTACTATTATTGTTGGTGTATTTGTTGTATTACATTTAAATATCGGCTTTAATGCAATGAATGTGAATCAAACAGGCGACAGGTGGATAAACTTGATGCATAGCTGGAGGGCTGAGTTGAATGTGCAACAAGGATTTAATAACCAAATTGCGTGATGGAAGCTATTTATATGCACACACTCGCACACATACATGCAACTGAGTATGGCGCATGAAGGCGCAGACAGTGTTCATAAATATGCATTGTGAAAGACAGCTTAAGTCACTGTCAGGTGCAGAGATTCAACGACGACAAGCCAAGTCAATGAAAGGGTTTAACCTGCCATGTTTTTTAGCGAAGCATGTGTGTGTTTTAGTATATGTGTGTTTTTATGCACGTCATTGGCCACTTCCTTTGTTAAAGTCGGCAACGAGTCATATTGCCCATTTTATTGTTATTATGACGCTGGTGGTGCTTGATTTTACAAATGATAATGTGCCCGGCAAAACAAAGTGTAAGCGATGGCGTGCGGCTTCAAAGACTTAGCGCCGCTTGACGGTTGGATGCATGCAAGTCAACTCGTTGAAAGGTGTGTCCTGTTGTAATGCAACATATACAAGGTTTAAACATGCATTTTCTGTCATATGTGTATGTGTGTAAGCGTTTACATTTGTAAATATGTAACTACTACTGACTTTTCTGAAACTTAAGCAGTAGCTGCTCGAATAACCGTACTTACTTACACACCTTACTAATGTCTTTGTGCTTTCTTGTAAGGAATATTGTTGAGTTGATTGCTGCTAAAACTTACTGAAAAGTGACTGTGTTTATGTGTCCAAAAGCACATATTTACATTGTATGTCTTGCAGTCACTAGCTTGTCTTTTTGACATGCTTGGGCTTGATTACATTTAATGGTTGTGTTTTCCTGTTTACTACGTTGCAACGAATGTTAAACGGTTTTTGATTGGAAGGCGCTGACAAATTTAAAAACAAATTTTCCAGTTCAAAACTAAATTATGTAAAACACGAACTTGCAGTGCAACACACAACTTTCAAACACACCAATTAAACACTTTGATACATAATATGTATGTATATAATACTGAAATTTAGTTTGGTGTCTCTTGAAACCACTTGGGTATTTTCATACTACTTTTGTTGAAAAATACATTATTATTTATTTTTATATTAAAATTTTCGACTACATTCAACTCATGTAACATACGGATCAATATCATGTGCTTGCCGCATCGACTCTGCTTCCGCACCAACTGCACATGCCATTAACGCATTAACCGCCGTCTCTTCGCCAGCCTTATATATATAACCGTTAGCCTTATCGATGTGATTCCGTAAGCGCAGCAAACTCGCTGTGCTGCGCGCATTGAGCAGTTGAAATGACACCAATGCATAGTCCTCCACCATCGAACAGATTGCTTCGTTTAATTTGCGATACTTCTTCATTGTTGGTGTATCATCGAGTGACTCTAATAAATACTTCAAATCCAATACGTCTGTATAGTAATCTAAATTAAATTGCAATTTTGATTCATGTTTGCGTAGGAGGTCGGCCTTTGAGAGCACATTCACATGCGGTAAGCCCATACGCAGCATCATATTTAAGGCGAGCAGCAATGTTGAAACAAATTTCGTTGGCTCAGAACAGTAGTGTGAGTCAATGAGATTTACTGTAACCAAGTGGTAGCCTTCCTTTTGCAGACGCGCGAATATAGCCGCCATAGCAGTGTGATGTGTGTATAATTCTACTTGTCCCGGGCAGTCAAATAGAAAGTAGTTGCATGTTGCCGCTGCCTTGCGCAACTCTGGTAGAAACCAATCTTCGAGATGTGCTTCTAAAAACTCGGCACAGTACATTAGTGAACCGTTTGGACCTAGGTGATATTGTTCCATAACATCTTCCACTGTGATAAGTTGCATTACATCGATTATTGGCTTATATTCCATATTCTCGTTCGCTGGATCAAGATTGACCACGCCGACTTCACGTCCCAGCTCTTTGTAGAAGTTGTAAGCGTGATGACAATATGTAGTTTTACCAGAACCAGGCGGACCAATGATCAGTTGTCCATAACGTGGATTCACGAATTTCACCGCAGGTGTTTGCAACATTTTCTATCAAAATATTAATAGGGATAATAATTTAGCGCAGCAAATAAGATTGGAAACAGTTTGTTTACAATTTTGTAAACAAATCAAAGTGTCAAAAACAGCTGACAGTCGGTTCCCAATAGGAAGCGTTCCGAAAGTAAATTAGATGGAGGAGACTATTGGAAGTATGATTTATAGATTTGTATTAATTGTTATTATTATTATCACTATTATTATTAATGAAAAGTATATTACAATTAAACCTTAACAATACAAAAAATCAGAATCAGCTTCATAACTTATTAAATAATTGGTACTAAACTAATTGTATTACATTATTACACTTCAAAATAGATGTTTATACATAATATAATTTACATATAAATTTAATAAAGTCTTGAATGTTAGAATGTGTTACATTTGTTAATAATTAACTGAAGGTAGGATTATTTAGTTCTAGGCTGACGTATTCGAATGACTGACAGTTTTTTGTGAGTTAGTCTTTTGTGACCAACCCGAAAACGTATATATAAGATGCACTGTTTCCTGGATATTGTTGAAGATATTGCTGTAGGAAAGATTGGTGGACATCGATAGGGATTTATGTTTTTTTTTTTTGAACTCACTATATTATCAAGAAAAATTTGTTTGTTTTTGATATTAAACAATAAACAAACTTTTTAGAATGGAAGTCAAAATTTCGGACTTTCAATGTGAGAGCTACGACACCTGCCGGCAAGTAGCCAAACTAAGTCTGGCCTTATTTTGTCGTTTTATTTTGAGAATTCTCGGCAGGCAACTCTGCTTCACATAGAATTCAATCAGTCTTCGGCAACACTGCACTGTGGCAAGGCGAATAATTTAATTCACTTTTGTTCGGTCTAATTTTGGTGGTATCAATTCTTTTACAGCAAAATAGTAGCTTAAAAATATAATTTTTCTAACAAAGAGCAGTTTTAGTTTTTATATAGTGCAGTAAATAAAACGAAGTTTAGTGTTTCAAAGGAGCAACAATGGCACAACCTCAAAAGCCAGCGTATCAAAATAGTGAGTTGGCCGGTTATATTTTGCTGAAAAAAAGCATATCAAGCGAAAAAAGTATGAGTCAGTGGGCGCAATCGGTGAATGGGGGGCTATAGCGGGGACAACAACAATATGTTCCGATGAAGCACTATATGTGCTTATATGGGCAAAAATTAATGCAAATACGTTTACGAACATAAAGCGGAAGCAGTGAATTACGTACAACAATTTTATTTGTATGCGAGTGATAAATAGACATATAGCCGGCTTTTGCTACTATAATTTGTCTCCCCTCGCTATCCTTCGACAACAAATGAGCAAATATATACGTGTGTGTATCACTGTGCTTGTGTTTTGTACATTTATGAATATGCCACTTCCTGTTGAGCGCCCGCTGTTCATACAATTTAATTATAGCACATATGTACACATAAACAATGAAATACTTAAATAAACTGTGTTTAATTATTTATCATTGCGCTTTTCACATACAGAATTCATATATGCCACCTTGCCACGCACCCAACGTGGCCAACCTATTGTATTGGGTGGTGATCCTAAAGGTAAGAATTTCCTCTACACTAATGGAAATTCGGTGATTATTAGAAATATTGAGGTGAGTTGACTTACAATTCAGATGCTAGTTTATATATGATGTATTATCATAACGTTTAGATATAATGCTTAGTTTATGTCTGTCTTCTAACAAAAAATACATTTATATCTAGTATAATTTTCATTATATACATACATACGCTTATGTATACTCAAGCTCTTTGCTATTCCGACACCCATCTCAAATTTAGCGCCTATGTGTTTAATGTTTATTTTTGTCTTCTGGCAGCTGCATTCGAATGAAAATTTATTAAACGCTTCGCTGCCAAGCAGAAAAGTGTTCCAACACTGATTCCAATGGTGTTCCCGGTTTCATTTGTTTGTTTCTTCTATTTTTAACAAATTATCTTCATCTGCAGTAAGGCTAAAAGTAAGAATACAGGCAACACAAAGAAAAACAAAACATTTTGGGAAAAGAGTATATGCATATAGTGAATATATATGTACAATTTATTTACATACATATGTACATGTGTATATAAATAAATGTTATTTCAGTAAATCCCACGCACATCGCGGACAAATGCTCATCGCTAGAAGCTTCAAATTTTGTTTAACGAAAAATATTTTTGGCGTAAATAAGTCATATAATGAAAACGGGAAAAATATATGTTTATAATGTATTTATGAAAAAATTATATTAAAAAAGAAAAACACGTTAAATTACCCTTCACAAATACAAACCATACAACAACTTGATTTTTATCATTCAGCTTGTATGGCAGTTATGATATGCTGGTCCGATCTGGAAAAATGTCTCCCAAAACTATAGCCTAACTTTGGAAAATAAACCAAGTTTTTAAAGATATCTGTTCAAAAAAAAAAAGTTTTTCATACAAGAACTTGTTTTCATAAAATTTTCTAGTAAGATTTCTTAATACATACTTTGTTCCTAATGTTAATGTTTCAAATGTTAAATATGTATATCAAAATATTCTATGATAATATACAAAATTCTTTCATTCTACTTTCATGCTTTTCTTCGATTCCTGCACATCGGCTGTTAACATCTTGCAAACAAAAATTGTATACAACAACAAACACATTGTCATCGCTAATTTTTCAACGTTAATTTTATTTGCTCCGATTTGCTGCTCTACAACACATGCACACACATTTATTTTGGCCTAAAATTAAAATGAAATGTGTGGACTGCTTTTGGATGCACACGCAATCATACAACCAACCAATGCCTGTATATACACCAAAAATTGCCGGTCCATTTGTCCAATTCTATCAACCAACAAATTTTCCACTGACAACATTTTATGTTGTTGTTGTTAAATTTTATTTTTGTGTGCTTTTCCTCGAAACTGCTACGGTTATATGCACTGATTGTCGCCGGCAGAATCCAGCCATCGCTGATGTCTACACGGAGCATTCGTGCGCCGTCAATGTGGCCAAATATTCGCCAAGTGGCTTCTACATTGCATCTGGCGGTAAGTACATACAGATAAAATTATAAACACACGTTTCTATATACATAGTATATTTTCATTGTTAGTGTAATGGCAGCTAATGTAATGTGTATTTGTTAGCTTAGTGCAGTTTATGTACATACTAGATGTATGTGCTATAAATATCCACCAAATACCATTTGGTTTGAAAGCATCACAGCCGCATTAATCATTAAACAAAAATAATAAAAGTGGGTTTATAAATGTTGCTAGCAAGTATCCAGTTATATGATTATGTATATCTTTTGTCATTTACTTTATTTTATTGTTTCACAAGCTATTTTTTTACAATTTGCTTTGATATCTGTTACATAGTCTGCTTATACATAATTAATGTGCAACTTCTCTTGGTTAACACCTTATATGGGTTATACTGCTGGCATTTGATTTCATAATTATAATTTTAACACCAAAATACGTGTGTGACTCACGCTTGTATCGGCAAATGTAAGCATATACCTGAATGCTGATAAAAGTTAGATTGAGGAAATATTTTTTTTTGCCATTTTATTATGCCTTCATAGCGTG
Organism: Bactrocera dorsalis; assembly: GCF_023373825.1. Classification (NCBI taxonomy): domain Eukaryota; kingdom Metazoa; phylum Arthropoda; class Insecta; order Diptera; family Tephritidae; genus Bactrocera; species Bactrocera dorsalis. Next base: position 70,530,106 of record NC_064307.1, on the reverse strand, counting down.
TAAACGTGCATAGAAGTTAATAAATTATAAATGCTATTGCGATAATGATAAAAAATTAAAATCAGTTTCAATTGTAGCTTTAAACCACATATTTATATCATTATTTCTTTATCTACATATACTAAAAATTTCAATGATTTCCAACAAAAAATGCATATATTGTTGAAATTCACAGTTACTTTTGAATTGTTTGTATGTAAACTCGTTGTTTTGTGTGACTTTTTATCTTAATTTTCGTTGTTGTAGCAGTCGTTACGCTCTCATAAGCACATTTGCTACTTTTGTTCAAATTTTTCAACGCCTAATCATTACCAAGTCAGCCTTTCTCTTCTTGAATTTTGTTGAAAGTATTTAGTATTTTGTTACTACAGCTCTACAAATGATTATTCGCCGATTTAGTGAATGCGATGTCGCTACTATAACTTTAAATAAAATAAAATGCTCATATTGTGCATTTATTTGTGCCGAACTTATGTGCTTCGCTTCAAAATCTATGCAGCTTAATTGCATTGCCTTTATATTTCCATAGCTAGAACTTGCATTACTGCGCTTAACCAGCATAAAACGCTTGCTATTAATGCATACATATAACTTTTGTTGATATCTGTATGTAACAACGTCGCAGCAGCACTTAGACGTCGCCGTTTTGAATCGTAGCACAGAAACAACAGCCACCATTCTTTTGCTGATGATGCTTTCGATTGGCTGCTTTATCTTTGTTGTGCTTCAAACGCTGCTTTTTGTTGATGAGTGAGTCATTGATGCGCAGCTCAGCGGTTGTTGTACCGTTCGTGTTTTATTTATTTAGCTACTTTCTATATATTTTCCCCTCAAAGGTTTACTATGCGCTCAAGCATACAAAGATTTTATTACCTATATTCATTCATAATTTTCTTTTTATTGCAATTTAACAGTTAAGTATTTAGTTAACGTTTTTGTTAAACATAGTTGAGTATGAGAACAAACATTAAAAGCAAAGATAAACAGACAGGGTAGATGAAACACTTGCCCATGCATATATACTTGGAAGCAACTGCACAAGCTTACATACATTATACATAGTCTTCCCGTAATATTTGATTACTGATTAATTATACGTTGGAAAACCCGGAGATGCTATAAAATATTGAACTAATTAGAGTCCCTCAGTTTATAAGATATCGATCTGAAATTTTGCACAGATCCCTTTCTCCCAAAGAAGGTGCTCATTTGTCGAAATCGCCGGTTTTGGACTACTATAGCATATATGTAGCTGTCATACAAACTGAACGTTCAAAATCCAGTCTTTGTATAAAACAATTTCTTATTTAATAAGGTATCTTGACGAAATTTCGCACAGATTATTGTCTAAAATAAGAGCACCATTTCCGAAGAAATTGTTAAGATCGGACCCCGACAACGTATAGCTGTCATATAAACCGATCGTTAAAATGCAAGTTATTCATTTTCCTAGAACTGCAGTTAGAGCTATATTTGGTTTTGTTTGCCGCTTTGAAGAGTAATGCAAGATTAAAGGCCCTAATTGAGCGATAAAAAATATTTTTGCATTTTCGATTATTTTATATACGCGATAACGCAGTTATCAGTGACGCCGTTCTGATAGGTAGATAACAAGCGCATAACTTAATAACAAACAAAAACAAACCTTTACAAAATTTCAAGCGCGCAAGTAATATTAAAAGTAGAATTTTATAAGTTTTATTGTAAATCTAAAAATTTAACCTAACAATAACTAAATTTCTCTTCAAATGAAAAATTTTCATTTTTTCTTTACAGACGCCTCCGGCAAAATACGAATTTGGGATACCGTGAACAAGGAACACATCTTGAAGTGTGAATATCAACCAATTGGCGGTCCAATTAAGGACATCGCCTGGTCGCAAGACAATCAGCGTATTGTTATTGTCGGTGAGGGTCGTGAACGTTTCGGACATGTTTTCATGACTGAAACCGGCACTTCGGTCGGTGAAATTAGCGGTCAATCGAAACCGATCAATTCTTGCGACTTTCGTCCAGCACGCCCCTTCCGTATTGTTACCGGTAAAACAAACAACTGTTTTTTTTATCACTTATACTTTTTTATAATAATTTTTTATACACAGGCAGCGAAGATAACACCATAGGCATCTTCGAGGGTCCACCTTTCAAATTCAAAATGACTAAACAGGAGCATTCGCGTTTCGTACAGGCTGTACGTTATTCACCTAACGGTAAATATTTCGCTTCGGCCGGTTTCGATGGCAAAGTCTTCCTGTACGATGGCGCCAGCTCTGATTTGATTGGCGAATTCGGTAGTCCTGCACATAAGGGTGGCGTCTATGCTGTGGCATGGAAACCCGATAGCACACAATTGCTTACCTGCTCCGGTGATAAGACTTGCCGCTTGTGGAATGTGGAAACACGCGAATTAGTCACCGAGTTCGTAATGGGTACCACCGTTGATGATCAACAAGTTTCTTGCCTGTGGCAAGGCGATCATTTGCTCACCGTATCTTTGTCGGGTAACATTAGCTATTTGAATGTTGAGGACCCGTCGAAGCCGCTGCGTGTGATTAAGGGTCATAATAAGCCAATCACTGTGCTCGGTTTGAGCGATGATCGCAGCACCATCTATACGGGCAGCCACGATGGCGTGGTAACGAACTGGAACTCCGGGAGTGGTGTGAATGACCGCATTGGTGGCGCCGGCCATGGCAATCAGGTAAATTCATGCGTTACAAATATTTGTTGCATTACATTTAATTTATTATTATGTTTTTTTTTTGTTTGCAGATCAACGGCATTGTCGCCTGGGGCGATTTCGTCTACACCTGCGGCATCGATGACAGTCTGCGTCAAATAAGCGTAGAAAGCAACAGCTACACCGACTACGTGGTCAAACTCAATTGCCAACCACGTGGTTTGGCGATTTTCCGTAACGAAAATATAATCGCACTCGCTTGCGTCAAAGAACTGACACTTGTACAGGACAATAAAAAGGTCTTCTCACTACCAATCAAGTATGAGGCAAGCTCGATTTCGGCCAACCCCGAAACATTGGATGTGGCAGTGACCGGCGACGATCACAAGGTGCATGTGTACACGCTGAAGGGCACCACTTTGGAAGAGAAAATCGAGCTGCAGCACTTGGGACCGGTAACCGATTGCTCGTACTCGCCAGACAATAAGTATTTGGTAGCATGCGATGCCAATCGCAAAGTCATACTCTATTCCGTCGAAGAGTATAATGTGAGTAAATGAGTGGATAGGAAATTATGTAACAGCTGCTCATGTCATATTCTTGTTTTAGCTTGCGCACAACAAGGAATGGGGCTTCCACAATGCGCGTGTCAATACAGTGGCTTGGTCACCAAATTCGCTTTTGGTTGCTAGTGGCTCGCTGGATACTACCATTATTATTTGGTCTGTAGCCAATCCGGCCAAGCACACCATCATTAAAAGTATGTATTTATGCTTTAAATTTTGTAAGCCAAGCTAAAATTGTTTTTATTTTTATTGTTTTGCAGATGCTCATCCTCAATCGCAAATTACACGCTTAGTCTGGTTGGACAACAACACTGTGATCTCTACTGGTCAAGATTGCAATACCAAAGTATGGGAAGTTGAAACTATTTAAGTTGAAAACTTAAAATTAAGGAGGAGCGGAAAAACGCAACGACTACTTTAATAGATTATGACTAACCACCACACATTAGCCGCCGTTTGCTTTGTTTACTTTTATAATGTTTTTAAAAAGTATATACTTTAGCAGTAGCAAGTCGTTCAGCGGCTCCAAAGATTTTTCTATGCATTTTTCTACACAAACGCAGCTTTGCTGAATAGTACTACCGTCGTGGGTCCTCAATATCCCGCCGGCAACGCCAACATGTAAACAAATGCGCCCATTTGTAACAACTAACTTATCAGCTGCCAAAAAATGAGCCTACAACATGTATTATTATTTCTGCCACCTCTAATTAAGTTCTATAGTGACAGTCTGTGTTTTTTTTTTTTTGCTAAACGTAGTATGTTTAACAAGCTTGTTGTATTTGTATTAATTTGTACAAGATATTATGTACTTTATTTTCGGAAAAACAGCAATTTACTTACCCCATACTTTGTATGATTGTAGAACCCTTTGGTCTTAACCCTTAGGCAGCCAATCATTTATCATTCAATTATCTTACAATTTACATTATCGTCGTGTAGGAATAAATGTGTAAAATTTCATTTATATAACATCTTTGTAATACATATACAACTATTTATTTTGCATTATAATATTAAAAATTATATTGCGTGAAATTTTGTAAAAATATTGTCGCGCAAGCGTACGCAAACTAAAATAAAGAAAATATTTTGCAAAAAATTAAAGGTTTCTGTTTCAATATTGAAATTGATCAAAAACATTTATTGGATTGGTTTTTAATATTGATTGGTTAGAGCCAGTTATCATCCCGCTTCCCTAGAAGTCATCACATAAAGGCGCGAGAATCACTTTTTAGAGCCAGAGCCAGCTTGCGCCACTAGTTTGATAGGTGGACCTAAGTTACGCAGCGTTGGACCAAAGGTGGACAAGTCCTATGACATCGCAACATAACTATAACTATAACTATAATTTCTCACCCTAATCTATAACAGTAAATTCATAAATACTCGTTGCATACATTTAGGATCATAACATAAGGTGACACATATGAATACGAAAATATTCATGGCAGCGTCTCTCTACTATGTTGAGGTGAATTATATGTTTTTAATTTATTTTTTTTATTTAATAAATTAAAATTGCAATAATATTTATTTTGCCCCACATACTCACATTTACAATTACAAAAATTCGATTTTTAAAATAAAACAAAAAAACATTTTTTTTCAAAATTCATATTTTTATTAAACATGTCTAATTTTATATAAAATTTAAAATATTAAATAAATTTATTTTGTCTTTTTGTGTGTGTTGTTTGTGTATAAAAGTCATTTTCTTTGTATAAAATGTGCCTTTTTAACTTACAGTCTAATTTATATTAAATTTGCGAAGCCTATTTAATGTGTATGTATTATTCAAATACATACATATATACATCTGTAGATGTGTTGTATGGCTGCGTAGATGTACAAATTGATTAACTTTGCTGTCTTTCAATATAATTGCGTGCAATAACAATTGAATTACAATTTTTAAAAAATAATTGTTAGTTTTGAAAAGTATTTAAATAAATAAATTTATATATATGTATATATTTTTTATATAGCAAAATAAAAATAATTTAACTATTTCATTATTATTTTTCTAATTAAACCACATTTGGTTTATTGTCAGAAAAGTGATGAGGATTTCTAACCAAAAAAGCCTCCTATAATGTACATATAATATGCAAGGGATTTTTCTTATTTAAAAAACAAAAACAACAATAAAAAATTAAGATTAATTATTTGAAATTAACAAATTCAGCACATTTAAACAAATTTTTATAATGGAAATGCTACCCTGACTAATTAAATGTCACCACTTGCTCGTATGGCAGCACTGTTTTAAATTTACAGTTTTCCGCTTCCTTTAGCTGTCAAAAGGCGTTACTTGTGCAATGTACTTAGAAAAGTGTTAATTTGTTGTTAAAAGTGAGAAAATATATTTTATTTAATGTGCGGTGTGTATTAAAAAACAATGTGTAGTGTATTAATTGTAAATAAGTGGATATATTATGAAAAGTAGTGAAGAAATAACGCAAATAAGCATGTGTGCCTGCTTCCAGCACAAGCTTTTAGAAGGCGGCACGGCAGAAAGTATAAATTGTTGATTTCTTTGTTAAGAGTGTGTAAAGTGTGTTTTTAACAAATTTATTGTGTGAAATCGAAATTAGATGAAGTGTGTACGTATAGTGTGCATAATGTGTGTCTATTGCTTCATTAAGAAGCATTCTACCATTAAGAAGCAGCAAAACATATTGGCCCAAGTGCTAATTTCTCCGTTCGAAATGTGCAAAAGTGGAGTTTTAGCACATTTACAGAGCATTTTGGTAATTAAAAGTGGTGTATTAAAGTGTTTACAGAAATAATGGGAAAGTTAGTGTATTAATAACCAAATCCACAAGTGTTTTGTAATGCCTTCCGCAAACTGCAAAGCAAATTGGGCGAAAAATGGGTAAGTTCTGCTTTATTATTACTCTCAAGTCTACATAACTTAAATTCTTGTGGAAAGTCTGGCACTAAGCAATATAGTCTATGATTTACTGATATTTGACTATGAAAACCGCAAACATTAAGTAATCTAGCCTATAATTTACTGATATTTGACTTTGAAAACTGCAAACATTTCAACAAACAGCTGTTCGAATGTCAGTGGCGTTACTTATGAAGGTGCTAAGTGATTGCTATTATTTATAAAAATAACTAAAATTTATTACATTAATTTCAATAAAATAATTAAATTAAACGGGTTTCACTAATTATCACAGCCGGGGCTTACGATGGGATTGACGTGAAATCAAAGGTCTTTAAAGGACTTATGTCTAATAGCCGCTTTTTAACTACTAAATAAGCAATAATAATGCTAATAAAATTGTGTCATAATGAACATAGATAGAAATAAGTTAGTAAGTGGTAAAAAAGTGCGCTGAAAAGTGTTACGTGTGTCTAAAGTAGGTGCTGCAAACATTTTTATTAAGGCATATTGGTTGGACTCATATCGGCTCCGCCGCCCAGGCTATTGTTATTGCTGTTAATTTGTTGCCTCACCCCTGGACTGCTTATAGTTGGACTGGGTTCACGTTTTATATGCATACTACCTGCCAATAAGCCGGCAGCACTATCTTCACCATTCGCTGCAGTCGTGGTAGTTGACGCAGATGCTGCCGAAGTTGCGGCAAAACTTAAAGCAGCAGCCGCTGCTGCTGTATTCGTAGCATCTATGACATTATGTAATTGTTGTTGTTGCTGCTGCTGTTGTTGTTGTGCAGCAGCAGCTGCTGCAGCCGCTAAGTGAAATTGATTTGGTAGAAACATATATGCGGAACTCAATTGTGCTGCCGCCACCATTTGCACATCCGCGTCCAAACCAGACGTGCTGCCGCTTGAGGTGGACGTTGTGCCTGCAGCTGACGTGGCAATCGTATTGAGGGGATTCAATTGAAATGGTGCGCTGACAGCAGCGGCAGGTGAGGTGGGTGTCGCGCTGCCGCTGCTTGAATTGCCAGCGCTTGTTGGCGTGGTGACGGTAATGACGGGCGGTGACGCATTAGCCGCTTTAGAGGCACGTTTACGACGCGCTTCCGATTCGCAGGGTGAGGGCGCGCCGGGATGGCGGTAAGAGACATGCTTATGAAAAAATAATATAAAATTGAGATTTGTGAAATTCAATTGAAAAATAATTGGTAATACTTACCTTACGCAAAGCGTCCTTACTGCGCGACACATGCGAGCACACATTACAAGCATAACTGTTGAAGCAGAAATATGCATGATAAACAAAAATATTAACTAACAGCATGAAATGGCTAACTCACCGTACATTCTGATGGGTTTCTAGGTGCACACGCAAGTTGTATTGATTGCTGAGTTGTTTGTGGCATATGAAGCAGGTCGCATACAACTTCGAATTGGACGGTGGTTTCTGCTGTGGAGTTATATTCGGCGCATTGGACGTGTGCGCCGCATGTGTTGAGCCAGTGGGTGGCTTCTCTGACTGTGTAGTCAATAAATTCGTATCGGACTGTGTGTTAGCTTTAAGCTCACTACCGCCGGCGCCCGTTACTGTGGTTGCAGTCGGTGCAACGCTGCGACTACAGCTAGCAAACTGATCGATTTGCTGCTGCAGCTTGGCCACCTGCTCCTCTGCGCTCAAATAAGGCATAGCGTGTGCGTGTTGTTGGTGCTGTTGCTGCAATTGACTCTGCGTCGCACCGCAAGTTGCTGTCGCAGACAAAGACCAGGGTGATTTGTGGCCACTCAAATGAGGTGATTGCAAGGTGGGCGTGTAGTTACCGCCCAATGAGGTCTTCACGCTCAGCGACGGCGTCTGAAGTTGACCATGTAGGTTTTGATGCTGTTGTAGCGGTGATTGACGCTGCTGCTGAAGTGACTGCGGCGCACACGTTGTGCCCAGCAACCCACTTTCGCCGACTGTTGGCGTTTTCCGTAAATTTTCTACAATCTTATCAATACGTTTGATGTCTTTTTGTTGTGGTGAACTCGTTTGTGTATGTGTTAAGGTGTGTTGCATGTGCGCTTGTGATGACGGTACATGTGGCGGTTGATGCGGATAATGTAGATGCGTCATTTGGGGCTGCGCCGTTGATAAGCTCAATGTGCGCTGTTTTTCACCCAAACAAAAACGCTTAGCAGCGCCATAACCAACAGCAGCCTCATCCAACGCGCCAGTAAACACCTGGCCAGTTGATGCATAGTCATCAGCGGCGTATGCTGGCGAAATCTCCTTGGCGGACAAGCTCAGCGCATCCTGATACAAACTGTTGCATTGTTGTTGGTATTTAGCCAGCAACTCATTCGTCTTATTCAGCGCTGTTTGTGAAAAATTTAGTGGCTGCGGCAGCAAGTTTGGATAAAACTGCAAGGATTTGAGAAACAAGCTCTCCAGCGGTGTGGGAAGCTTGCTGCCGAGTAGCGTTGAATTGAATGCGTTCGGCACTGTGGCGGCGGAGAGTAAAGGTAACTGCGCGCTTGGCGGAGGTACGGTGGAGGCTAAAGGTGGTGGCAGCGTAGGCGGTGCCATAGAAGTCGTTGGTACTGCTGGTGGGGAGGGTGGCGTAGGCGGTGTGTCCGACTCTTCTTTACGCAAGGCATCCAAGAAGTCATGCGCGGGCGGTGGGGGCGCCGGTGGTGCTGTTGCAGCGCGTCTATTTGCTTTCTGTAACTTCATAAAATATTTAAAATTAATAAAATTTGTTTGTTAAAATCAATTAGCGCACTCACATTATTTTGCACATCTGCCAGTCCTTTAATGCCTAAAGTCTCTGCCAGATTAAGCAACATCGGTATCTGCTCTTCATACACATTCACCTCACCGGAGTACATGAAGGTGAGCAGCGCCACAATGGCTGCAAACGAAGCGCCGGGTATGATAATAATTGGGTGGCTGGTGGTGTCCAGTGTACGAAAGAGCTCCAGAAAGAAAGTGCTGTGGAAATAAGGCATTAATGGAAGATAGTTTTGCGCTTGATGTTTTTTTTACCTGCATGCGCTGAGCACAACTCTATGCGCACGCAAAGTACGCCCCTCTGCCGAGATGGTGACATCGGTCAGATGCGATTGATCCAACAGCACTGGCAGTGTGCTCAGGAGACTAGTCTGTAAAGAAATGAAGATATATAAATATTAGGACAGTGTGAGACTAACACTTGTTGAGTCATAGCGTCCAATTCCTGTTGAAGGTTCAGAATTAAGTGCTTGTATGGAAAACTTTATCGTTTTTTCTGACATCTTAACCAAATTTGGCTTGTGTTGTTGTCTAAGACAATAGTATAATCTCCAAAGAAATATTTCTGATCGAGTTACTATAACATATAGTTGCCACACAAACTGATCCATCAAAACCAAGTTCTTATGGTATAAGGAACCTTTGTGAAGTGTATTATAGTTTTTTTTTTCAGTCTAGCTTGCCGCGTGGGTCTATAGCGGAAAAATTTAGTCATTGGTGACAATTTTATTTTTAAATAAACCGTTTGAAGTGACACCAGGCTATACATATATGTACAATAGAGCGGGTCTATTTTTTTCTTTACCTAAGGAACTAAGGGACTGAACCCGGTTTCGAGCCAGAAATTTTTGAAGTAAATGAGAGATATGTAGTTGTCTGATCTTACCGATTCCGACAAATGAGCAATAAAATATGAAAATGAACCTACGTATTAAATTTCATATGAATAACTCAAAAGCTGACAAACAAATTTGTATGATCCCTAAAAAATGTCATTCTAAAAATAGCACCGGTTTTAAACTCATAATCTCTTGAGCAAAATTGTTCACAAGGATCCATAGAACATTTCCCCCATATGAGATTTTTCCCTTTTTTAGCTCCCTGAAAATCGACCCGCTCTAATGCATAAATACACAAGCATTAATAGGGAAAAACATTTTTCCAAATAATTGAACGTTTCGTGCAATTGCCAAAATCCAAAGAATTTCTTCCTTACCTACAACCAAAGCACACACAAGCACATACATACGAGTATGTACGTGCACACACACGTGTATATTTATAAATTTCTGTTCGCATTAGCAATGGCGCGGCTTATTTCAATGAGCCGTTAGTTCTACATTTGACATTTCGTTTGTTTTGTTGTCATTTGCATTGAGTTGCATTCATGTTGTTGTTGTAATTAATGTATGCAATTTGTTTTATTTTGCATTCATTTGCTCGTCTGCTTGCCGGCCTGTCAGTTGCCGTTGTCCATATCTCTTCCGGACCCCAATGTGTTCTTGCCTGAAATGTGTGCTGCTTTGTGAAGCGGAAAAGTGCAAGGAATGTTTTATTGACAGCAGGGCGCGTGCGAGTCACATTCGCTGTACCTTTTCTGCTGCGAAGACGATTTTGAGACAATTTTAGAAATTTTATTTTCGTATCTGGACTCTTTCTGGGAATAGTAACATTTTTGCTATTGCTTTGTATACGGAATATCGGAAAGATGGCAGAAAGGCTTTTCTTGGGCGAAGTTTTCTTAATAGGTTCATTCAAGTGAGCATCTTATGAGCTCTCAAAAAAAATTTAATAAACTTGAAGTGTGTATTAAGTTTGCCACGAAATTAGTAAGTGATCAGAGTGTTGAGCTCAGCAAAATTAGCTATGTTATTACCTCAGTTATCGAGATATCGATCTGAAATTTTGAAAAAAAAATTTTCTCCCTAAGAACCAGCACATTTGTCGGAAGCGTAAATATCGGACGACTATAGGCTATAGCTGCCATACAAAATGATCGTTCAAAATCAAGTCCTGGTATGGAAAACTTTTTTATTTGAGAAGATAGCTTCACAAAATTTGGCATGAATTATTATCAACAGCAATACTACCATCTTCAAACGAATTATTTAGATCAGACTACTACAACATATAGCTGTCATACAAACTGAGGGATCAAAACCAAGTTCTTCTATAGAGAACTTTTTTATTTGACAAGATAGCTCCCGAAATTCGGCATAGTTTATTGTCTAAGATAACACTACAATTTCCAAACAAATAGCTTAGATCGGTTGACTATAGCCTATAGCTGTCATATAAACGGACCGATCAAACCCAAGTTGTTGTAAACAATTTTTTATTACTGATTTTTACTATTTTTTTCTTGTTTTTGAATATTTCTATTAACTTATTTACCTGATGATTGTGCCAACGCAAGCAAAATTGCTGTTGATGTTCATGTTGTTGCTGCTGTTCTTGATGGTGTTGCTGCAACTGTTGATGCTGTTGTAATTGTTGCTGTTGCTGTCGTATAGTGGCTGCTGTTGCGGTCGCAGTAACATTTTCCATAATCCAAATGTGGTGCACACGAACACTCAGTTTAAAACAACATAAATTTTGGTTTCTCTGCACACACAAGCACGATTTTTTTTCTTAGATTACTTCCGTAAGTTTTCAATTACTATTTTAATTGTAAAATTGACAATAAATCATTAAGAATTCATGCAAAAATTAGTGCTTTATTTAATTTCGCACTTTTTCTAAATCACACTCGTTCTTCCTAAATCACACACTATTTTTCTTAAACGTTGAACACAGAAAAAAATATTTTATTGCTGTAATTGTAAACAAAAGTCATTTGTAAAAGTAAGCATTTCACACCTTTTGCTATTTGTATTTATGTGCATATTTATGTACATATGTCTGTGTGTGTAATAGTTTTTCTCTCACATTTCATTTGCCTAAATATTCTCTTTTTCTATTTTTTTGGACCAAAACACAAGGCAACACTCTTGTAGTACACAGCGCACACGCTTAGCACACTCAGCACTCGCACGCAACAACATAACGGTAATTGTATGTGTTTGCTGCAGCTCAACGTAATTATCACCGTCGAAATACACTTCAATGAGCGGCAGCACAACACACTCGCAGCAGCAACATCGTCACTGTCGTCGTCGCCTTTCCGCCTGTCGACGTTGTCAGCATTTCGTCTTCGTCAGCAAGGTCTGCATGTCTGTCCGCCATTGGCGTTCACCAGCTGCAGCGTTGTCTGCGTGTGCGTGTCGTTTCAATATGTCACCGATGGCTCATCGCCGTCAACGCAAATTTGTCTCGCGGCTTAACTTTGCGCTAGTGTGTGTATGTATGTATGCGTGCCAAACAAAAATTAGACTTCAAAAAATACACACATAAACAAAGCGCACACTCGCGTACTCATTTTCTTCCTAAATTTGTGTATTGCATTTTAATTGTTGTATTTGTTTTGATAGTTGCTTTGGTCGTTCGCCCATTATTCGTGTTTATTTTGATTGTGGCGTTTTTATTGTTTTAATTTTGGGACACTTGTTTCGAAAACAAACGAAATTGTAAACAAAAATAAACCGATCACAGCGTCGCTTGATGAATGATTTGCCTAAGTGAGCGGTTAGTGAGAGGAGTGGAGAGCTTTGCCAGCAGAGAGCTTTGCCAAAGTACTGTGAAATTAAGTGAGAGTAGAAGAGCGCGGTTGAGGAAAGCTGAGTGTATGTGGAGAAAAAGCGTAGACTTATTTCCTCAGGGTGCAGGTGGTTGAGATGTTCGCTCATAAATGTTACTCATACGCTACGGTTGACGTGAATTTATTGGATATAATCAAACAGCTTTGCAGATATGTTTTTCGTACTAGACAAATGGTGACTTAATGCAGGGCGTGATTTTAATTACGAATATAACATAAATATTTGTATGAATTTGTGATTTTAAAACATAAAAAGCGCTCAATTGCTATATTGTTTATACGAAATGGTAATAATTTTTCTAAAAATGATTTTCTTAAACTTCAAATTATTCTTAAAATATAATTTTTTCTAATTCTTTGTCTTGAAAGTCTGATATAATGTAGTATATATCTTCTAAACGATACATAGTTTAGTCCAAATAACTCTTTAAGCATAGGGGATAACATATTATTTTTGTTTACAACCTGATTAGCTTTACATATATAAACCTAAAAAATCAGGGAACTAGAGGAATCAACAGCCGCAAAAACAAATTTTATACGAATTTTCCTTAAAAGTTGATGTTATGGACACTTTGTTTCACAGCAGACAGCCTTTGTACAAGTTTCGCTCACCTTATGATATCTATAATGACTCTTCTTCTTCTTATTTATTAGCATAGACATCTCTTACGCTGTTATAGCCGAGCTCACAACGATAATGACTCTAAGTGGAGTTAATGATCGCTGCAACATGCTCATCGCGCCAGAGAAGGTTTTAACTTACTTCACGGAGTTCACTTTTTCTATTTAATCCTTTGCTGAAATTAGTTTAAGTCCCACTTGAACAGCTAGAGTCCTCTGCCCGTTGTGATCCGCAGAAATCATATGTACGAATGAAAGAGACCGTTGCATACCTACAAAGCGCCTGAAGCCAGCCACAAATTTACTGAGCCAACTAACATCTCCAGCCGATTCAGGGGAGAGAAAGCGTTTAGATGTTTCCACCTCATCGTCCTCCCCGTAACTTTGATAAGTTATGTCATCCAAAATCTTTAGCCTCACCGCAGGAGCAGCAATGGCACAGTATCCAGTTAGGACACTTATCAATGCGGCCATGTGAACCTTACTAAGAGCTAGTCAACTGTCAACGAACCGCACTTCGTTGAAGTACATCTACTGCTACCTTGTTGGTGGCTGCCACTTCGGCTTGAAAGACTCTACCGCGGTCTGGCAGTCTGAAACAGGATTTTATTGAGAACTTCTGACAGAAGACTCTTCAAAATTCCTCCTAGCATCTCAAGCCGTACATCACAAATAGTACCATGGCATCTACGTGAGGAAATATCATTAATTTACAACAATTTCTTTGAAATTCTCGAACGTCGCATTTCATTGTGCAATCACAAGTACGAAATGGACCAAAATAAATAAGAGGTTACCCAGCCAGCTTGCAGCTTGTTGATCAGCTACTGCGTTGGGATCCCTGGCAAATAGAACCCTTTGCGCTGCCCAATTTAGCAGGCGTCTGCACACCCGCCAGCCAGGCAGCCACACACATACCTGCGGCTGGCCAGCTTTTCAACGCTGGCAATTAAATGAAATTTATTTGAGATTTGCATATTTATTTGCTATAAACTTGTGCACTTCTAGCAACACATTAGTATGTAAATATGTATTTTAGTACTGCTGGTTGTTTATGTTGTCACTGTAAGGAATGACAGATCATTTGTAGAAAAAGGCATTTAATTCAAGAAGAAGAAGAAACACGACGACAATCAGCAAGCAAAATAATCGTATTCCAATTTCGTTGTTGTGTCGCGCTGTGTGGCATTCGTGAATCGAGCGGCCACCTGACTACCTGACTGCTTGGGCAGCCAGGCGATGCGTTTATAGCGGTTTATAGCCTCGCCTTGTTCTCCACCTTTTTGGCAGCTTTGAACTCGACGTAATGAGAAACCGAAAATCAGTGCATTTGTCCACACTAACTAACTGCACTTAGTACAAATCGCAATAACAATAACAAAAACAAGGGGGTAGCAAATAGAAATAAAATTTAGTGGACCGCTTAGGTTGTTTTGTTAAATTGCCTGGCAGCAGCCATTAGACGAATTGCAGGTTTACAAATGTCGCCACTTTCAGCTGCTCGTCAGTCGATTTGTTTTTGTCCGAGGGCTATTTTTACCGGTAAAATTAAATTTTTTCAACCTTCAGGCGACACACCGCCAACTACCCCTCTAATCTTTGTCCAATGTCTCATCATTAGAAAACGTTAAATTGTATTGTATTTGATTTTTATTGTTGTTGCAATAGTTATGTACCCTCCGGCTACTTCACTTGTGCGCCTTCATATATTCATACATACTTAGCTACTTATATATACGAGTATGCATGTAAATAGCTGTACAAGTAGGTGACAAATTGAAAAATCACATTTGTATAATCAAAATAAGTACAAACAACCGTTTGTCGGCATTGCGAAATAAGTCCGTTACCTCAGTGCAAGACGTATGGCTGGGGTGGTGTGGCGGCATTGCGCTGCCGGAGCGCTGCCAAAGTCCCCGATGATATTTCGCCAAAATTTAGCCACTTGGAAGCAATATCAACAGCCATCACACAAGAAATGACCAACTAACGTTACAGTGTGTGTGACAACAAAGGCAACAAATCAAAGAAAAAGGTATAGAAGTATGGCGCGCAAGATCAACAAATGGCACTTGGGTTATACCCAGCCGGGCAATGAAGTGGAATGACACTGTTACTGCAAACTTTCACAGCCCAAATGTGTCAGCCCTCTTGTAAATGGAAATCTGTCAGGGAAGGGTCTACGAAATTGGGCACAGATAGTACTCCAAATCAGCGCTATATCTCCTGAATAAATTGTTCAGATCGGTCCACTATAGCATATAGCCATAAAACAAACTGACCGATCAAAATCAAGTTCTTGTATGGAAAGATTTTTATTTGATGAGATAACTTAAGGAAATTTTGCATACATTATTTTCTTAGATAAGGCTACAATATCCAAAAATGTTGTTCCTATCGAACGACTATAGCATATAACTGCCATACAAACTGAACGCTGAAAAAAGAATTTTCTATACCTTTTTATGCTGTAAAAAATGCAACTGTGAAAAGTATTAAAGCTTCGGTGCAGTCGAATTTAACGTCAGTTCTTGTATTTTTCTAATATCGGTCGATGTATAGACTTTTATATATCTAAATCCACCTGTCCATTTACCTGCTGGGTGTAAATTTACATGCTTTCACCTAAGTATTGCTACATTTACTTGCCCATACATGAATGTACAGATGTGTATGTGTGTATGTGTGGGTAAAAAACGTGTATTGTTCTTCTTGTTGTCTATTTACGCGCGCATTTCGCGAAAAACTAATTTAAGGAATTTTCTTCATTCCAATATTTGAATTTAGGGTATTTCAGATTACGAGTGGATAGCCCGCGTTGTAGTAGTTGTCAGTGTTGTTTTGGCGGCGATTTTTGTTGCTGTTGCTGTTGCTGTGACTAGTGCGGTTGCTGGTGCTGATTGTGTTGGCAAGCGTCTTAGCTGCGTCGCTGCAACCAATACGAATTATTGTTGTTGAAGCCGCTGCATGTGGTTGTTGCCGTAATTGTTGTTGCATTTGAAATGTATTGCATTATTGTCACTTAAATTTAACTTTGAGGTTTCGGCAGGCCACTGCAAGCGAGCGACTGCATTTTTTACTTTTTTTTTTAGTTTCGTTGTCGTGTCTATTTTTTCGCTTTTTACTTTAGATTTATGCTGATGGAGTGCACTGCGGTGTGTTGTGGGTGTTTAAATGATTGGTGGCATGCAAAATCGCATTGCGTTTAATTTATATATTTATTTTTAAAACTGTGTATAGGAAAGTTTTTTTATTTTTTTTTAACAACACACTTATTTATTTCATATTTTGTTATAAATTCTACACTTATAATTATTTTTGCAATTTCTTTGTCATCTTCGTAGCACTTTTTGGCTGTTTGTCACACCGCAATAGAAAGCACTTTTCTCCAGCTCAGCCGTCGCGCTTGTTGCGTTTCTTCGCACACACTCACACACTAAAAATAGCCGCTTTATTAAAATATTTTCACTTTGTGAAAAGCACATAATTTTTCTGCGCTTTACTCATTTTATGTGACAAAAATTATTTGCTGTGTTTATTTCACAAACAAGTATTGTTTTTTTTTGCTTTTTTCATGCTTTTCATTTCTGGTTCTCCGCAAAATTTTTTCCACTTTTCACTGAAACCAACACAGCGACGACACAAACAACTTTCTCCGTTTCTCCGTTTGGATTTCCAAATTTAAAATTCCGTTTCGCTGAAATATATTTTCAACAATTTCTTTTTTCTTCCACAATGTGTGTAGGCCTGTGTACGCACACATACATATAGTTGTGTGTGTGTATGAAAGCAAAGGTATGTGTTTTTGTATATTTGTGATTATTTTCTACTCGTTAATGGTTCCTTATACATGCTGATGCTGCTGCCACTTTGACGACGCAGCTGTCGTCGTCTTTGTGGTCCGAAAATTATAAATTTAAGCAATCCAGCCCAGCCAAGTGTGCTGGCTATTAATAGTTGGAAGCCTCAACCACCGCAAATAATTTTGTAACGAGCTGGAATTTGTATGCGCGTACAATATCCTTGGACAGAGATTAGTTGCAGAATTTTCAAAATTTAAACACATTGTATAATCGGGGAAATGTAATTTATTTCTACGTTTAGTATGTGTATTTGATATACATACTTGTATTATATGCTTTCCAAGATATCAGTGCAAATACATTGCAAGTATAGTTTGAGAAAGTCGACCTGTGTGAGTGATCCAGCTCTAGGGGTTTTTTAATTTTTTTTGTGTTTTAATTTCTTGAAAAATTCCATTTTCACTATTCCATAAAAATCTCTTCGTTATTTATAAAAAAGTGATTAAAAATTATATTTTCTGCTTCTTTCATAGGTTTTAACCGTTAAAAATCAAAATTTTTTTCTAAAATAATAATAAAAAAATTCGAATAATTTGGTTTATTAAACTGGAATTTTTTTAAAGTAGAATTTTTTCCAAAAACTTTTTAATTTTTATTTCAAAACATTTTTTAATTTTTATTTCAAAACATTTTTTAATTTTTTTTCAAAATTTTTTTCAGTTTTTTATTTTTATCTCCTCGTTTTTTATAAAAAAGTTATTAAAAATTATATTTTCAATATTCTCCCAAAGATTTTCATAGTTAAAAATTAAAATTTGTTTTCTAACAAAATAAAAAAATTTCTAATAATTTTGTTTTTTAACCAGAACTTTTTTTAAATCTGAATTTGTTTCCAAAATTTTTTTAATTTTTATTTCAAATAAAAATGTTTTTTTCAAACATTTTTAAAATTTTTTACGTTTTTTTTATATTTTTTCCTAAATATTGTTTAAAAACTCCTTTTTCAATATTCTTCCTTAGATTTCTTCCTTAGATTTTATTAGCTAAATTTTTTCAATTTATTTGTAAATTTTGTTTTCAATACTTTATAGTGATCTCCCGTTAGAATTTCATAGTTTTCACTATGCATGGTCAATAATACAAATATTTTTTCCAAACACGAATCAAAATGTTATTTCATACTTATACTTTCCAGATTTTATTATAATAATTATTTTCAGTTTTAAATAAGTTAATTTATTTTTAATAATACCCACTGCATAAATTATTTAAAAAATTAAACTACTGTTTTTCTAGTTGGATAAATTTTCAATATTTCTATAGCTTATATAAACATTCATTGTTATTAAACTTGTAGAGATTTTAAAAATCACCGTTTTCTTTATGAAAATTTACATAGTTTTTGAAAATCACCGTTTTGTCATTTATTTTGTTTCTTTTTTTTTGTTTTTTTTTTAGAAATTTCAATATTTGTTTCAATTTTCCACATAATTCTATTATATTTATTATTCAATCATTTAAAAACCTCAGTTTTGAATATTTTCAAAAATATAATTCATAAGCTCAATCTTATATTTATTTATTTTCATAGCTTATTTTTCAAAACCTCAATACTTTTCACACACTTTTTTACCGTTATTACAATACACGATATCCAAGTATAATTGCAACTACAGTGATATTTGTAGGTATTACAATTTCATTAGTGTCACTCACTAAACAGCGCATTTGCGATTTCTGTATTACCGTTCACCGTTCGATTCGCAACTGAATGACCAGCTCGCTACTTAGAAATTCGTCTATTGTTCATTTGCATTAAAACGCACAAACAGCATTTCCAATTTCCAAATCAAATACGCTCAGAATCATTAGAATTGCTTTGGCTGCGATTTTCTACTTTTTTCTTGCGGCATTTTTGAATTTTCGCCAACATTTTCGAAAACGTCCTCTATCAAACGTTGCACACACAGCACACACTCACAGTGCTCAAAGCTAAAACTGTCGTCTCTCACGCTCGAAACACTCTGTCTAGTGTGCTGTTGACACTTTTCCCCTAGCAATTTTCGCTATAAGTGTGCTTTTATCGTGAGAATTGCGAAAGTGAGCACACCGCACCGGCAAAGATCAATGCCGCAGATGAATGAGCTTATGATGATTATGGTGCCATTACTTCTGCTGTTTGAGAGGCAATAAATCGTTTTGTTTTCGAAAATATTTTTAAATGTTTCGTCTCCGCAAATGACTAACCGCCTAACCGTTTGAGGACGTCAGAAAGGCGTAGACTAGCCTACGTAGCGCTTTCGTTGGAGGGAAAGTGTAGGCCAAAAGTATTTTTGAATACTGGACATACGCGAACGTGGTACAATGTATTGTATATTTATAATTGGCTTGACTTTCTGTCAGAGGACGGAGAGTATCTTCTATTAGTACAGATCAGAGAGTTATACACTTTTGTCAATATACAGGGGTAATCTACATATATACCGGGCGCCCCTATCGACATTTACTGCGGTGTAGTTTATTCTCGAACGCAGCTACTGTCAAGTTTTCAGATAAAACGATCATTTTTTTTTGGACTGTGTATGAAAAAATTAACCAGTTTCTACATGGTAATACGTCGGTTTTTTGATGAGTCACCACAAGGTGTCGCGAAACGGCTACTAAGAAGGATGAGTCAAAAATCCACGATCTCGTATTGGCAGGTCGCTTATATGCCTTATAAAGTAGTTAGCATAAGAAAGCTGTCGATACGATGATTTCTAGCATGAATTTCTCTGAAGAAGGGATGCAGTATGAGACGTTGTTGCAGCGTAGTACGAAGAAATTTCAGCTCCACAAACATCCTCCGACGAGCTTGCCTCGTAGAAGCTGAAGACTGTCCTATCGGCCAGAGAGTTGAAGGTCACCGTTTTTTTTTGGAATCACATGCTAGGCTCTGTATCGACCATCTGGAGAAGTACTAAACCGTCACATAGATCTACTATGTCGAATTGTTGGATTCGAGAGCAAATTGCAAGGAATGACACGAATGTGTGATTTATATTAACTATTTGAGGAAGAACAAAACATGGTTCTACTATGCCAAAATATTGTACATCTACGACGCTAAATTACAGGGAATGACACGGTGGCTACTCTGCCGATCTCCTGAGAACTCAATTTTAGACGGGTTACAGAGTTAAAACATTGCTGAGTCAAGTTTATGAATAGACGGTATAATTTATATCGAACCAAGACGCAATGAATATGTGCATCAGAAATCAAGGAACAGCCGAAACAAAGGACTTTCAACGACGAAGCTGCTTTAAGGAACTGGAAGAGTGTCAATAATCTGAAGATCACCATTTTCTGGCGATCCCAAAGTGTGATTTATTTTAACTACCTGAAGAAGCACAAAGCTTGGTCCGACTATGCCAAATTATTAGACTACTTCGACGCCGAATTACAGGGAATGACATGGTAACCTAATCTGCTGTCTGTTTCGATGCCGTATCGTAGAAAATTTTGTACCACTGTGGTCTCTATAACAATATTTTCAGCTAAAAAAAATGGTAAAAATATATGCTCAATATTAGGGTGGTCCTCATATAGGTATATGCGGTAGAATATATATAATTTATATATTATATACATATGTATATATTTTTTATACTATGTATAATATATACAATACTGCAATTACAATTTTGTCACGGAACGTTCCACCAAATGAGTCAAATCCTTGCAAATTAGCCGTGCGATTCGAAATCAACATATTTACATATATTTTTACATATGTATATATGTATGTATGTGTGTACATATTGTATTTTCGCATAATTAGCAATCCAACAAATTTCAACATATTTTCTGACACTTGATTTAATTCCTTTTTTTTTCTAAAAAATATTTTTTTTTCCTAAATTTCATAACCAGCTGCAGGTAGTTGTTGTTGCTGTTGTTCAAAGTTGTTGTCAGTACATTTTGATTGCGAAATAATTATACAAAAATGAATTTTATACACCAACAACAACGCGGTGGACAAGTGAAATTAATTTACAATATACATTTGCGGCGGGAATGTACGACTAAATGCGAACACACACACGCGCACCCAAGCATGACTATGTTGAACTAGTGCTGTGTACTGAAGACAAGCACTGCATTATTCCAATCACGAATGAGCGGATTTCTCCGACTCAGCATTGTTGTTGTTCTGACTTGTTTTCGTTTTGCCGTTGAGGATGCTTGAATAGTGGCCAAAATAAAATATGTGCCTAAAAAAATGCATATACATACATATGTAAGCTTAGAGCCGACGCGACAGCCTCGTTGAAGTATCTGCACACCAGTTGGCCCAAAAGATTGGCTAGTTGTCTGCTCGTTCGCCAGATCGATTGTGTATGCAAGCAGGCACCGCACATCTGCACATATGTGTGCGCTTGTGTGATGCTGCTAGGCTGACCACAGCAGCCGTGTGACACATACAAATGGAAATGAATGGATGGAGGTGGCTGACAGGGCGTTGATCGGTCGATCTAGGCTGGTCGCACACTGCTATGTCTATGTACATACATATGTTCGAGTATTGCTGGCTGACTAGCTGGCTGGTTGGCCGGTCGGCTAGCTAAGTGGCCAACTGGGCCGTCAGGGCTCGCTGACTAGTTTGCGACGGCGGCAGTGGCAACACCAGCAGCAGCCAGCAAAAGTGTCGCCGCCGTCATTCAGCCGCAATGCAAGGCACTTCGCTCTACACACGCTCACACACACATACATATGTACATATGTTGCTTTGCATGCCTGTACGTGTGTTTTGAAGAATTGAACTTTTTGGCCAGCCACGAATTTATTGTTGTGATTTATTTTGATTTCACAGCCTTTGCCAGGCACTTTATCCACGAACAATTCATGTGTACCGTATTAGTTGTGTGGTTGTTTGTGCTTTTTCTTTGCCATTAGTCTGGTCAGTTGTTGCTGTTGCCCAGTGCCGTGTATTCGAAGGTATTCGCTGCCCATTAGTCATGGCGGCGAAAATTATAAATTGCATTTCACTCCTCTAATCGCCGTCGTCTATGAGAAGTTTTCATGCAAATGATGTCGCATTATGCAGCAGGAATGTTCAGCAATGGAATAATAAATATGAAAATGCACAGAAAGTGTAAATTCAATGGTAATTGTGTCAAAGGGGCGCGTGCGGCGCGAAAAATAGCTGTTTTTCAAAACTATGCTGACTAACTATGTATATATTTAGGGTAAAGGATTTTTATATAGCCTCTAATATATAAGAAAATTAAAAAAATATATATATATTTTCTTGCAGCAAAATATATTTTCTAACTACTTTAAGCCACATATATTATGTACATATATTATATACAATACAGCATAGCATAAAAAATATTCAATGTTTGCCACTGCGTATGAGTAATCTTTAAACACTAATTAATATTCTGCAAACCATACATCACTGTTCAAAGTAAAGTACCATATGTGAATATGAAAAAGTAATCTGTATAAACATATTTATATTTATAAATATCCTGACGCTTTATTTGATTTAAGCGGTGAGTGCATTAACTGCGCTTAGGGCATCAACCAACTGACCTTTTACCATTCTCATCCATTGTCCAACTTTTGCAAGATTGGGGCTAAACGTCTCGGCAGTCATAGTTTCTGGCATTACCAGTAGAAATAGCGGAAACTGATACGACTTCTAGTTGACTCAAGAAATTTGTGGTAGACACAATTCGTTTTTTTTTACGAATTTTAAGGGTCTTCATGATCATTTCATGGGAGTTTTGGGCACCACAATGGATCAGCGTGCATGGATGTCCTAGTGAGATCGCTTTGGCGATTATAAAAGTACCCGTCTTTTAGCCTAACCTAAACCTGACTCACTCATGAAGAAACTATGTGGTTCTACAATGCATTACAACGTAGACTAATGGAAAATAATTAATTAGAAAAAAATTATTTGAAAAATTTAAAATTCATTTTAACAAAAAATTTAATTTATTTAAATAATTTTATTGTTACTTTTAAACACTTAATGCTACACTTAAACTATTTTCATACAACTGAATGAATGTTCTCAGTACATACATATGTATAAGTATGTCATGCACCAAAACATTGCGCAATAATAATAAAAACAAGCAAATAACAAATTTGTGCATTAAACAAAATGTCAACAACTAAAGAATACAAAACAAAGACAGTGCAGCGGCTAACTAACGTACAAGCATTGGGCGGAAGCATTTCGCCTGCTGCATGGGCACACACTGCTGGCGATCCAAGTCCCAGCCAAAACCGAAATAGCAACGGCGCACACTGAGAAAGCCGCCAACACAATGGAAATAGTACTCACAGTTGTTGGGATGCGGGAATTGCTGATCGTACCAGCTAGTGCAGACAGGACGACCATAAGTTGGCGCCGGCGCCAACACCGACGCCAAGGATGGACTCTGTATATAAGATGTGCTGCCGGGGCGGTTATTGCCGAGCGGACGCGTATAAGTATTGAGTGGGCGGCGTGTAGTAAACAGGAAAATGGACGCAGCCGACACCTCAGCTGCGGTAACTGTTGTAGCTGTGGACTCCGCTGTTGTTGCTGTCACTGCTGTGCTGCTGTTGTTGCCGCTGCAAGCCACAGACGTTTTGTCGCATGACAACACATTCGGATTGAAGTATGTATTGGCCGCACATTCGCCCAGCGCCGAACGCAAACCGTTACAAATGATATATTGACTGCAATTGCCTGGATTGGCGACAATAGTACCCGGCGCCGCATCGTTACAAGCTTTGTGTGAAACAAATTCGGGTGCGGCATCAACATGTTGCAGCAACATTGTTGCCAATAGCATACTAGTGATAACGATTAGTTGTATTGAGCAAAAAAGTATATTTAGAGAGCACATCTTGTGTGATTGCATGAAACGAGTTGAGAAAACTCGAGTACCCGACAAAATAAGAGAAAAACTCAAATGTTTTGATTTGCTTTAGCAAAATTAGCTGCTGTTCTACACTTGAATTTGCTGCCTGCCGCGGTTGCTCTGTCGTTTCGGTGGTATTTGCACGCTTTAAATAGCGTCTCGCACATAAGATCTGCGTCGCATTTCGCTCGCAGATGATAATTGAAAATCTGCGCAACCGGTTGATAAGGGCTTCGTTTATGCGGCATCTTATCTTTTTGTATCACTCACTCGCCGCGGTGCATTCCCTTGCTGAGTCAGTCGCTTGAATCGACGTTGGTTTGATTGTGCTGCTAACTTTCGATTGATAGGCGATCAGAGCTAATTTCGCTTTAAGTATATTTATTTATTGCAAACTAGGTCTATACTCTATTTTTGGTGGGAAAGCACACAATTTTGTTCATAATTTGTGCATAGTTATTTGCTGTTAACATTGATGCATTAGATAACCGTTATTAAAAATGTTCCAAAATATTTTCTCCAATCGACGCAATAAATTTCTCGAAATCGCAATCATTATTTTACTATCTTTTCGTGTTTTGTTACTGAAAATTCTTTTCTAAATGTATATGTATTGCTAATTAAAGTCTTTTCCAAGAAAATAGCTTGCTTCGGCACAGGCTTGAAGCCTAAAAGCCAACAGACTCAAATGTAATGACCGAAAAATATCGAACAAAGAATTTGTCTGAAATTTTGCATTTTTAACTAAATTTCGTATGCCTAATCGTTGAAAAAGGCTTCAAAGACGTGGTCGAGAGATGAAGATATGCCTCGTTTTGAACGAGCTTCGACCTCTTCAACTGATGACAATAGCGAAAAGTGAAGGATTTTGGTGGATATTTTGGGGATCAAACGCGATCTTGCTCGAATCGTGCCGATAAAGCTCAATTTTTGTATAAAAAGAGTACCGTAAACAGGTGTCTTTAAAGATGCTTGATCGAGCGAAGTCCGATATCACATCCATGCCTGACCAGTGACGTTGGCTGCCAGCTGTCTCCATATAAGAAACGCAAGCACCGTGCCTGGCCACTATTAAGGTGACACTCGCGCTGTGATGGGATGTCATTTAACAGTCGTACGGTGACTTCAGGGCAGCTGGCGGCCGCTTCCTCTACATAAGAAACGCATGCACCGTGCCTGGCCACTGTTACGGTGGCACCAGCGCCGCGATGTGATGATGTTTAACAGTCGTGCGGTGACTTCAGAGCAGTTGGCTGCCAGCTGGCTCTATATAAGAAACGCATGCACCGTGCCTGGCCACTATTAAGGTGACACTCGCGCTGTGATGGGATGTCATTTGGCAGACGCGCGGTGACTTCAGAGCAGTTGGCCGCCAGCTGGCTCTATATAAGAAACGCATGCACCGTGCCTGGCCACTGTTACGGTGGCACCAGCGCCGCGATGTGATGTTGTTTAACAGTCGTGCGGTGACTTCAGAGTAGTTGGCTGCCAGCTGGCTCTATATAAGAAACGCAAGCACCGTGCCCGGTCACTGTTAAGGTGACACTCGCGCTGTGATATGATGTGATTTAACAGTCGTGCGGTGACTTCAGAGCAGTTGGCCGCCAGCTGGCTCTATATAAGAAACGCAAGCACCGTGCCTGGCCACTGTTAAGGTGACACCAGCGCCGCGATATGATGTGATTTAACAGTCGTGCGGTGACTTCAGAGCAGTTGGTTGCCAGCTGGCTCTATATAAGAAACGCAAGCACCGTGCCTGGCCACTGTTAAGGTGACACCAGCGCCGCGATATGAAGTGATTTAACAGTCGTGCGGTGACTTCAGAGCAGTTGGTTGCCAGCTGGCTCTATATAAGAAACGCATGCACCGTGCCTGGCCACTGTTAAGGTGACACTCGCGCCGCGATTTGAAGTCATTTAACAGTCGTGCGGTGATTTAAGGCACCTGGCCGCCAGCTGGCTCTATATAAGAAACGCATGCACCGTGCCTGGCCACTGTTAAGGAGACACTCGCGCCGCGATGTGATGCCATTTAACAGTCGTGCGGTGACTTCAGAGCAGTTGGTTGCCAGCTGGCTCTATATAAGAAACGCATGCACCGTGCCTGGCCACTGTTAAGGAGACACTCGCGCCGCGATGTGATGCCATTTAACAGTCGTGTAGTGACTCCAGGGCAGCTGGCCGCCAGCTGGCTCTATATAAGAAACGCATGCACCGTGCCTGGCCACTGTTACGGTGGCACCAGCGCCGCGATGTGATGTGGTTTAACAGTCGTGCGGTGACTTCAGAGCAGTTGGCCGCCAGCTGGCTCTATATAAGAAACGCAAGCACCGTGCCTGGCCACTGTTAAGGTGACACCAGCGCCGCGATATGATGTGATTTAACAGTCGTGCGGTGACTTCAGAGCAGTTGGTTGCCAGCTGGCTCTATATAAGAAACGCATGCACCCTGCCTGGCCACTGTTAAGGTGACAACAGCGCCGCGATATGAAGTGATTTAACAGTCGTGCGGTGGCTTCAGGGTAGCTCAAAAAGTGCTTATGAAAAGTGTTTGGAGGATGATAAAAGTTCTCTGGATATTGCCTTTGTTTATAATGGCGGAACTTCATATTATTTAATAATATTTGCATACTTTTAAGCGAAAACGAATGAAACATGCACATTTTTATGCCGAGCCGAAACGTTTACTTACAAAAACAAAACACTTAAAATTAAAACATTAAAAAAATATTTAAAAACTAGAAACATGCGCCCGCAGAGCTTTAAAGCACTGCGCCTCTTTCAGAGGCATGCACTTCTCTTGCAGAAAATCCCAGCCGTAACCCAGACTGCAGCGCAATATGCTCAAATAGCCGCGCGTGCAGCGATAGTAGTACTCACAGCGCTGCTGATATGGAAAATACTCATCCATAGTTGGTTTGCACTGTGGGCGTGGTGACAAAGTGCTTGTCGACAGCAAACCACCAGCAGTCGTACTAGTCGCCACAGTGGGTGTAGTCTCAGTTAGCGCTTGCTGTGTTAACACCTGCTGTTGCGCCATTGCTGGTGTAGGCTGCACCATAAAAGTTGCGCACTTGGTACCATCTTCATCTAGCAAACATTGTTGTTGCTCTGCATCGAAATAGGTGCCAACTGGACATGTATCGGTGAATGACTCTTCGTCTAGACAGTAAATGTATGCGAGGCAATTGCTCTCAACCGCTACAAAAGTGCCTTCAGCGGCATTTTTGCACTCCTTGAATGACTCTGCGTGAGTATTAATGATGAGAGTCAAAAGTGATATGATTTTTACAAAAATTGTGCGCATTTTAATTTTTTGTATAAAGTTTTTTTTTTGATAAAATTAAATTACTTTCTTTCGCACTAGCAGTTGATTGCTTTCTAATGCCTCTGTAGTATTGCCAAGCGTTTATATTTGATGAGTAGAAGGTCGCCATTGGCATCTGCATCTGCAAAAGATAGTGTTTTCAATATCGTTTGTTGACTCTTTAACTGTCATTGATGAATGCTGTTATCTTGAAATTGATTTGACCGATTGCTATATTTCCTATTACAGTCAATGAACCAATAAAATGATTCAAATTTGCAGAGTAATATTGGGTCAAGGCCAGATACATAGATAAGAGAAAAAGACATTTTATCTGCACCTAAAAATGTATCTATGTATGTATATTTATATTTACATATGTTTATACATATAAAGTATTAATTCCAAAATTTGTTTAAGTAAATTTTTTAAAATATTAATTATTATTGATTCTGTTATTTTTCTTTATTGAACATAATATATTTAAAATCTTAAATCGAAACCGACAAATAACTAAATTACTAAACTTAGAGAGGAATACTCTAAACTTGCAACATTGGTCGCTTTTCCTTGGCGTTTAAATTATCATTGGTCATAGCATAGCCGGTACCACCCTATAAATAGTAAATAAAAAAATATACATGAGAAATCTGATTATTTGAGAAATTATTAGCAAACGCACTCTCTGTAAGGGTATAATATCTTTTTCGGATAGTTTCTGATTCGTCAAAGGATGTATCATATCTTTCTTAATTAACTTCTCCACGCATTCCATAGTAACCACATCCCCACTACCAAAGAAAAGATTCGTAAGATAAATTTTTTCATATATCACAATTCAAACTCACGTTGGACGCAACACCGCACAGGGTACAGCATTGCTGAGTACATCGTGTGTTACGGGGCACATGTAACGCGCTTCTTTTGCTATTAGCGAACGACTATTATCACCATCCTTGATTAGTGTAAATTTTACATTTATTAAATCTTTTACTTTTAAAGGCTTCTCGGAAACTGGACAATAAATGGTTGAATCAGGTTTCTTTGCCTTTGCTGCACCAGCGTTTGGACACTCAGAGGGCACCCAGAAACTAGGTAACTTTTTTTCATTGCCATTAGTCATGTTAGAGATGGAGCCACCGGCCGCAGCTACTGCAGCCGCAGAGGTGCTTGGCGTTATAGCAATTACGTCAGCCGATTTTTTATCACTGGCACTCTCATTGACTGGTTTACCAGCGTTTACAAACTTTTCAATGCATTTTTGTTGTTTTAGATTTAACTCCTGCGCGTTTTCCGTCTCCTCAAGACGACGTAAACGTTCGAATTCCTTCAATTTACGACTGTATTCATTTTTCTTTGTAATTATATATTGCAAAATGGCTTCCTTGTCAAAAAGATATCCTTCTTTCGTTATTACTGGATTACGACAAGGTTGTAAAGTTAAAGAACAACAATCGAAGGACTTAACCGAATCTTTTCCAAGACGTTGTGCTTTGGTGCCGTAGCCTGATTCAGCTGCATCACGGCGTTTTTCATTATAAGTATATACAGCACCGGCTGTGCAATTACGAGCGTGTCGTGTCATGTTTTAAGCAAAATTAAGTATTTCACAGTTTTTATTGGCACTAAACTCGTTAATATTTTAAGAAATATGAGAAAATAACAAAACAATGCTTAGTGCTGCCAAATTTTGTGTGGATTGAGGACGTAAGTGGTGCCAATGTTTCCGAAAATCATATGCATATAAATATGTACTAATTTATTTGTTTACACTTTATTTAAAAAAAATACATAAAACATTAGACCACTTCTAATTTATAACAAAACTAACGACAGAGACCGTACTGCTTACTTCATATATAAATGACTAATCACAACGAAAATTACCAACTGTTAAATTGTTATTTACTGTTATTTTTGTATTTTATAAAGTTGTTAAAACGTATATATTAGTTTGGTAGTTCTGATACTTATAATGAAAAAAACATTTTCAATTTCATCTTCTTGATAAAATCGTAAGACACAAATGCATAAAAAGGATATACATATAATTCAACAATCTACTTTTTCGTTCTCCGTAACTTGTCGAATACATTCTTCAATTATTCGCAACACCACCTCCTTCGTTTCTTCTGACGTGAATGGGCGATTTATAGGTGGTACATGTATGAATAAAGTGCGATTCCTATTTCTATCAAGAGATTTTAGATATATGTATCCACATAAATAGTTTCCGACATCATCTGAACTTTGAAGTACCGTACTTTGTATGGCATCGTCTGTAGCAGTTGGCGTACACTCACATGATGAAGCAACCACTTCAACAATTTTTTCCACATCTAAACCACAATGTAAGGTATGATTATCATTCATATTGGTGTTACAATTCACTAAACATGCTGAAGACTTTGGTAAACGCTGGCGCGCATAGTCCGGTCGTGTGAATTTATGATTATAAGCCAATTTCTCTACATGAATGCAACTTGCAATACCATGAACGCCACAATGTATAACAAGCTTTTAAAATAAAAAAAGATAAGTTACTCGCAAGAAATAGCACGTCAGTTTTGCTTACTTGTGGATTATGTGACCATATTTCTTCGACAGCTTTGTCCACGGCATCATACTCAACAGGTACCTCCCGTTTCTCTAGCTTATAATGGTGACCATGCCAAGGTAGCTCATCTGGCAAAAGGCGTACAGCTTCCCAACTGGCATTCACATCTTCATGTCCAACAAATGGTCCAAATCCAGTTACTATAATTAAGTTTTTGTTAGCTTCCTCCGCAGCAACTACCGACTTTAGTTGAGGTTGAGCCATATTGTGCGGCGTCTTCAGTTGTATCTTCACCTCTGTTTAAAAATTTATCAAACTCTGTTGTTAAATCGTAATTGCTTTCTTTGCTTAATTTATATTAATTTACTACTTTAGATATGAAGCTTTATTTACTTATCCCACCCCCCACTTGTTGTTGCAACTGTCAAAATACTTAACCGTTGTGTATCATAAGGCTATTAAAAACCACAAAACTTTTTAACTGTATACGAAAGGTTAAGCTCTGCATGCAACTCTGATTTTTGATATTTTGGCAGACATGTCAGATGAAATGTCATTTGATTTTTGTTGTCATTTTTTAATTTCTGTCCATTTGTTTGACAGTAATACTTATTTCTATATTTCACCGTACAGGTTTCCATCTATTGAATAAATAAAAATCGGACTTCGTACTTTGGTAATTCACTTAATTTAATAAGAAAATATTTAATAAAATATAACACATTAAGTAATAGTAGTAATTTTTTTTCTATAAAACGCCTGTCGTTTAATAGTGCTGTGCGTATGTATGTTCACATATCGTTCCTTCAAGCAGTTGATAAATCACTGCAAATCAATAAACTATATGAATAATTAAATATTTCTAGTAATGAGACGATAAATGTGTGGGCAGTGAAAGAAGGAGGCAACAAAACAATCGTAAACTATACTAACTAAATAAAATCAAAGTAAGTATCATTTGTATTGATTGGTGTGTGCAAAATGGGTGGATAACTAATCTTAACGGGTTTAACTATTAAGCAAATCGTAATATCCATTGCACTTTGTACACTAATTCAAAATTTCAGATTTAATAAAATAACTAATTTCCATTGCAGCAAAAGGGATTTTAATAGAATACTCGAAGGGTTTTCGGAACACTGGTTTAGCGTTAAAAAACAACAAACAATGTTCAGCCGACTACGTGATTTCGCCACACGTCACCGACGAAAATTTATAGTAACAGGCGTGTTAGTTGGAGGCACATATGTAGCTATCAAATATGCACAGCGAAAACTTATTGAGTATCAAACGCGTCAGGCACGCGAATTTTTCGAAAAGACAAAGCGTATGCAACATTTTGAAACGACAGAACATACCTGCAATAAGGTAATCATTGGAATGGGCACAGAATTATATGCAGCCATAATACGTGAATGCAATACCAACGCATTGCTGGATCAACTTCGTCAGAATCCACCGAATAAACTAGAATTGTGGGAAGAAATGAAGATTGTCGCGTTCACGCGTCTGACAACATTCATTTACGCTTCATCGATGTTAGTCATTGCCTTGCGTGTACAAATGAATTTGCTTGGCGGTTATTTATACCAAGACGTGACGTTGGAGAGAAAACAAATCGCAGAAGAACTGAAACAACAGTATCTATCACTCATTGGTTACTTCATACATGATGGTGGCTTAAGTGAGCTAATACGTATAATACGTGCCAAAGTTCTTGTTGTTATGAAGACATTGCCGCTGTCGAAGCGTTTTAGTCTTTCAGATATAGAACAGCTCTTCTGGACGTTACAGATGGCCATCAATAGCGATGTAGGCGATCCCATTGCAAAAATGGCGTCCTACTTATTGCCGCCACAAGTACCAGAATATAATACAGTGGGACCACTACTGCAAAAAATGTACAATGAAACCTTAGACTTGCTGGAGAGCGACGATGCCGCAAGTGTTTGCTCGAACAGCATCTGTCGAGGCTTTTCCCTAACGGTGGACGCCATAGCAGAAAGTATCGGCGAGACATTAACGCAAACGCAAAAGGCTACATCAAGCGAAGAAAATAAAACCACACAAAGAGGCGATGGTGGCGACGTGGCAACTGCGAATAGTATTCTCAGCATAAACAGCGTAGAAATGGCTTTAGCGAAACTTATACCGATTGTAAGTGGCTTAACGTCGCAAGGATTCGATGAAAAATCACGTCCACAGAATTTGGCGACCTCGCTGATCACATTTTATATGGTTGATGAGAAGAGCAAAGTATTTGGTGCGAATGTGTATGAAACGTTTAGCTCCACATAAATAGATTTAATGTAAAATGTAATACAAGAAGTAGGAGGCCTTTGCAGCGCAAACCTATTTTTGACTGTTTGAAGAAAATTTAAGTTTTTTAATATTTTGTTTGCAATAGCATAAATGTACCTATAAAGGCTTGTAACTTTAAAACTAGCTTTTAAAGACGCCAAAACATAACAGCAGTAAGCAAGATAAAAAGAAAATCTTGTGAAGATTAGTTAGACCGCAGTAGAATTTTATAAATTCACCAGCGCAGATGCATTGAAAATGGTATTAGGGTAAAAATAGTTTTGTAAAATTGTATGTACTCAAATTTTCAGTGACATTGAACGAAATAAGTTGTCATTCAAACGAATTTGAGTAAAATAAGTGCTACACCATAACATTTCAATCGTTGAAGTAAAAAACGCTGCAGTGAATTGTAAAAAATAGCTGCCCTTTTTTTTTATGAAAAATCATTCATTCCAAAAATATGCATATGTATGTATGTATAGAATCGCAGAAGGAACTTTCCATGATAATTTATTTATTGCTCTAATTTTTTTAACGGATGTGTATTACATATTATGTAACTTATTATTTGGCGCTATCAATAAATTTTAAATAAAATGTGTATTATATAAATCAATACATGTATGTATGTATGCAACGGCGTATTTTTGTGACTGGGAAATATATTTAAACGTGTAATTTATAAAATCAGTTACTGTCACGTCTTTTATTGGTAACAGGGGCGATTTTTAAGAACGGAAATGGTTTGGTGGTTTTTTTCGAAAGTATAACACACTTTCAGGTTAATTATACATTAAATGCAACACCATGTTATTATGTAGTTATTTGGTTTTTCGGTATATGCGCAGTAGCTGCACCTAATTATATTGAGCAATATTGACAACTGTTGTTGTTGCTATTATAGCTGCAGAAAACACCTCCGACAGTTCTTAAACAGGCTGAAATCCGTGTTTGTTCTGGTTACATAGACATGGCTGTTGTGGGCTTATTATTCAACCCCAAGTGTTCACACGGTGATAGGTAATCGGAACAGACCCATGGAGCGATATAAAATACAAAATGACAACACTATTGTTGTTGTAGAGGCAGAAAGCATTCCTTAAGTAATTTCGAGAAATGGTGCTGAGTTGAGAGTCCTTGGTTGGTTAAAAATCCTGGTCCATTCCGGTCACTTAGTCGCGACTGTCGTGGGAACGAACAAAAAGACAATCTCAACGCTTGGTTGCAGACATTTTCATGCGATAACAGCTGAACGAAAGAGTTTCGAACCACCAAGGCCTTCTATTTGCGCCGAAAACTATGCTATTAATGTGTAGGAAGTGGAAGAAGTCCTCATTTTCGTCAACAAAAATCCTCAAATAAATATTAATTTTTTTGTTGTTGTAACGGTAGAAAACATTTCGCGGAATTTTTCCGCGTTAACAGTCCTTGGCCGGCTAAAAATACAGATCCGTTTCGGTTACTTAGACCCAACTATCTTGTTACGGTTCTTTTGGGTTCTATGGACCTAACTGTTATCGAAATCTAAATATATTTAAAAATATTAAATACAATAATTCAAATTCTATTTAATAAAATATTGACAAAAATTATCATTAAATATAAATTTTTAAATTTAATTTTTTTTTAGTTTCAATAATAGTCAAACCTTTGTGTTGTTCTACCAAAACACGCCTAACTGCCTAAAAAAATGAATATCAACAACTCGCAACAGAAAACAACAGTGGCGACTAAGAGACTTCGAAGACAACAGCGACGACGCCGCTCTGTCTCTCACAAAACAAAACACAAACGAAAAAGGACATCAGTACAGACAACACACAGCGCGCACACACACACAACCACTTATGCCTGTAAATAAGAAGGGGTTGTATGTGCGCCCAAAAGCGCGCTGCAGCAGCTGATATCGTTGAATGGTTGTTTTTGCCGCTACAGTGGGTTGGCAGGGTGGCGCAGTGTTGAAAGGCAGCAAGCAAACAAGCAATAACCGTTAGATATTATATACATAGACGTGTGTGTGTGTGTACACAGAGCGCCGTGCCGGCAGAGTTGCGCTCAGCAGAAATAGAATGACAGCTGTGCCAAAGCTAAAACGGCGGCGAGAGTTGGCATGTAAGCAGCGAGCGAATATCAACGAACGGCCAAGCCGAGCATTGAACGGCAAATAAAAGTCTCTGTAGCTGAAGGAAAATTCAGTTAGAAAGTTACGTGAAAAGTCGCCACATCGGCAAGCATTAAGTTCGCGTTGCACGCATTTACTGCAAAAAATATCCTGTGCGCTGTTGTAGCAATAAAAAAAATTAAATTGCAGTGTGAAAAGCTAAATTTTGCAAAACCTTAACACGCCGTGTGCATAGTAAAACGGACGGAAAATGAAAAGTTGAAAACATATAAAGGCGAAAGTCGAAAGAGTCTACCTTGAAAATTCTAAAGCACATCCTTAAGTGAGTGATAAAAGTGTACGAGTATGTATGCATGTACGACAAGAAAATTACACGCATACACCTAAACGTATGTATGTACATGCACATGCACGCAAACAACGCAACAACGAGCACGCACATATCGCTGTGTATACTTTGAAATAGCAAACAAAAAACTACTTGTAAGTAAAAACATATTCCATAACCGAAAACAGAGAGAAAGAAAAAAACAAAAATTGAGGTTAAATATTTAGCACTATGTAAACACAGCAGTGATATTAATAATTTAAGTTTCATAACCAAACCTGAGGGTTGGATAATCACCAAATATACTCGTACAAGCGCAGATACACATACATACGTAGATATATATATAGCTGTATGCTTGTACAAATGCCAATAAGGTAAATGTGGCAGTCAAGCGGCGGACGGCGTACGACGAACGGTGGGCGCAGGATCAAAGGCAGCCGCGTACGCCACACGCCAGCAGCCAATTTCAAGTTTTTAACCTTTACAATATCGATTACCCAAAAATGGAGTAAAAACAACCACACAACAACAACAAAACACTGCTTTGCGCTGCATTAGTTAGTTATTTGCCACCTTAAAGCAAGCGCGACATGTGCCAAGAAGTCGAAAAGGCAAGCAGTGACTGCAGGCACACGTGCATACATCCATACACACATGTATATGTACATTCCAGTATGTTGATTTATGTGTGTATGTATGTTTGTACGACTGCATATGCTCACACTTGTACTTTGTTAAACAATAACTCACACACATGTGAGTATGAGCTTACTTAAATAAATTAAATATATATATATATATGTTTATGTATATGCCTTTAAGGACATATGTACCGCGTGGGTGGTGGCCAGCAATGCTCGTATTTTCTTATAAGCTCGCGTTTAGTGCGTCAAATGTGTTTGCTACTTCCTAGTAAATAAATTTTTGCTGGTCAAACAGCATAGTTATGTGTGTATTTATTGTATATATAGTTGTAGTCCTTTGTTTGTGTTTTTGGTGTTTACTAGACGCGTTGTCGCTACACATTGCCTCATCTACATACATACAAAACGATGCGTGTTAACCGCAATTTACTTAGTTCAACGTTATTTTCTTCAAATGCTGCCATATTTTGAGCAATTTTTGACGATTTTATTATTTTTATGTAACAATATGTATGCTGAATGTTAGTTCGGGGGTTATTTCCAATTGCAAGTCAGAAAAAAACGCTTTTTTATGATTTTTTTATTTTTTAGTAAATAATAATAAACAAATAAACGTCAACTTAAGGCCGCACAAAAACAAAATATGCCTTACAGCGACTTTGCTCGGTCAGTTTGTATGGCAGCTACATGCTGTAGTGACTCGATCTGAACAATTTCTTTGGAGATTGCACTGTTGCCTTGGACAATAATCCGTGCCAAATTTCGTGAAGATATCTCCTTGATTGAAAAAAATTTCCATAGCGCTTAATTTCGACTGTTCAGTTTATATGGCAGACATACAGTACAGTGATCCGATTTAAACTATTTCTTCGCAGATTTCACCTTTACCTTAGACAACAATCTGTACCAATTTTTGTCACGGTACCTTATCAAATAAAAAAGTTTTCC
This sequence comes from Bactrocera dorsalis, assembly GCF_023373825.1. Classification (NCBI taxonomy): domain Eukaryota; kingdom Metazoa; phylum Arthropoda; class Insecta; order Diptera; family Tephritidae; genus Bactrocera; species Bactrocera dorsalis. Next base: position 70,493,946 of record NC_064307.1, on the reverse strand, counting down.
ATACAAGGACTTGAGTTAGATCCGTCAGTCTGTATGACAGCTATATTATATAGTGCTCCAATATCGGCAGTTATGACAAATGAGCAGCTTTTTGGGGAGAAAAGAACATACCAAAATTTCAGATCGATATCTTAAAAACTGGTCTTCAGTATACAGACAAACGGATATGAGTAAATCGACTCAGCTCGTTACGCTGAGCCTTACAAATACGCTCATATCTCCGAAACTGTTTGTCGGTTCAACTTCAAATTTCCAGAATATATTTGCAAATATATACAGTTTCGATATATATGCAAAAAAATCGAAATTTCGAAATTCACATGAGAATATAACCCCTTAGATGAAGTAGGCGCTGCAATGTTGACATTTGTAGGAGAATTATAAATAGTAAATAGAAATAAATATTTATATAAATAACAAATATACAGATATCTCCTTAAATGCACGAATTTTCCGAAATATTTCTTATTTGAAGAAAATACAAATTAAGAAAAATACACATTATATATATGTATATATGTATATAGATAAATATCACTCCATATATTAAATTTTCGTATTCTATTGCTTTTCACTTTCGCCACGACTTCAATAATAATTATTTATTTTGTTTATTACTTAATTATATTTTATTGTCATGTTGTTTTTGTTTCACCGTTGAAATGCCACAATTTCCCCCTACCCTTTAGGGTCATAAAACACAGCGTGCTGCAGCCACATTTGTTATCAACGTAATGAGCCGAAAGCAATTTTAGCTAAAATGTTTCAACAGCAAAAATAATTGTAAAGTTTAATGCCGCTGCAGTATCGATAATTGCTTTTTAAACATTGTTGTATCTAGGTCTGTATCGCAATTAGTTGTGACGTAATTTTGACTAATTGGTAAGCCGATAAGTTGGTAAGCTTTACTTACTTGACACGCATCATAACACTAAGTTAAGCTTAGCTTGTAGCACGCAGTGTTCAAAATTCCCGCAAAGTGGTATTTCGCATAAAAAAGTGATTTTAACTTTAGCTGCTTCACAAGTGCATTTTTATAGTTTAAATGGGTATAAAAAAATCTTTCTCTTGATTTTGATCGGCCAGTTTGTATGGCAGCTACATACATGCTATGTATAATGGACCGATTTGAACAAAGTATTTGAAGATTGTAGTAAGGTCTGAGGTAGTAATCTGTGCCGAATTGTGCGAGTATATCTTATCTTTGTGAGTATATCGTATCTAGTAAAAACAGATCTCTCAAACCCGTTCGTTTGTTTACTGGGAGCTCTACATGGGGTCAACGTCTATAGATTCTTATGTTACGACGATGATATTGCTTTTTGCATATCTTATACAGGTATTTAAAATAATAACTAAATTTTTTCACCATTATCCGTCGACTGTAATTTTTTTTTATCTACAACTAAATGCATCTTACGTTTGACAGCTCAATTAGAACGACATAATAGTAGACGAACGAAGCAAAAAATATGTGCAATAGACTAAAAATCTAAACAAAAATAACTTAACAATGGCAATAATGATTTTAAAATATGACGCCATTAACTAAGGTAGGCAATTTATTTAAATACACAACTTTCGCCAGCTAGAAAATTAGGCGGGCGCACTAAGTAGATGTTTGATGGGTGCCAATAGCAGACTTCCTGTTATAATTCGGAGTAAGGTACTCTGGCAGATCTGTCTCTTTTCTATCTGCATTTTGTCTCTTTGTCTTTGCTGACTGGCTCAGTTTCTAAAGATGTGCCGTAACACCGACAAACTTCGGTAAAACCCTAATTCTATAATCTTGGAATTGAAAGTTACTTTACTTATACATTTATTTTTTCATACTTTAAATTACTCTACTTCAGTCGCTCCAGCTTTCTTTGGAAATAGACTGCCATGCGTTCTTCACAGCCTGCTATATTTGCCTGGCTGATGTCGGCTTACATCGGGCTACTGCCTCCTTGACATCAGTCCACAAATTTTTAATGGAGTTGATGTCTGGGCACTGTGGCGGCCATTCTATTACCTTGACATTCCATTCCTAAAACCACCTTTTAGAAACTTTACAAGCCGCATTTCTTCACTGGCTTACGGAGTATTCGACATACGAATCACCAGTCGTGTCCTTAATCCAATAAATCGGTCCTACATACACTTTGCGGCGAAAAGTATGCTCAAACCACAACATTCGCACCTCCATGTTTTACCGGTTTTGTTATATATTTCGGCTGGTATTCGGTGCTGGGTGGACGTCCTACATATTGACATAACCCCTTTCCGCCGTACTCAACAAGCATAGATTCGTCCGACCATAAAATGTTCCAATTAAATGTCCTTTAGCGAATCGAAATCCTTTTTCAACATGCGTTTTAAAAAATAACGGCACTTTTCTTGGTTTGTGGGCACTCAGGTTTTTAAAGTTAATCACAAAAAAAAAGATATGATAAAAAAAATGATAACATATATTATAAGGATACCTAGCACTACTAACAATTCGATTGCAACTGTACGTACGTATGTATGTACATATGGCGCATATGGTCAACGTAGCCGCACGCACAATGGCAACTCTACGCAGGTTAAAGTTTTTGTCCAAGGCTATGTGCTCGGATTACTTTAGTGGGCGTTATTGGCTAACATCAACACACCCACGTCCATGCATTCTTTGTTCGGTGTGTGCAATGCATGCAAGAAGTAATTGAAATTTAATTAAAGTGCACTTGGCAGCCATATCTCACTCGAGGGTCCAACTCACTGCGCATTCATTCTCGACGCGCTCTTCCAGCTTATATGCGCTCGGTCCATACCTAAAGGATTATTATTAGTATTAGTATTATTATATAAGAGATGACTGTTTAGAATTACTTTTGCGATGGCTGTGATTATACTAAACTTAATTATATATTTTATGTGCGATCAGTGGCTGTTTATTCTTTAAAGTTTTACCTTTTATGTATGTGTATAGATGCTCATTATTCTATGATTATCGAAGTTAATGTAAGTACACACATTTTACATTTTTTATACTTAATATGTAAGAATATAGAGACGTTCGATATTTATCGATTTCACACATATCGATTTTATTTATGATTACCGGAGTTAATTTTACTTAAAACATAGTATTTTTACAAATTTCAAATCATATAATAATTCAGTGACGTTCGATATTTATCGATTATCGATAATATCAATTTTATTTTGACCGGAGTTGAAATTTCATATTTTTTTGCATATATCAAATCTTTAATTCAGAGGCGTTCGGTATTTATCGATTTATATTTATAATAATCGGTATTTGGTAAAAATTTCCAATAAAATTTATCGATTATAGATTATTCAATTTTCATTTAATGATAATCGGATATTTTGATTGTGATTCGAAACCGTTTGATACTTATCGATTTATATTTATAATAATCGATATTGGATAATAATTGTATAATGAACGTTAGTAAGTTAAAATATCCAAAAATATCTATTTGATGGTTGAAACGTAAGTTATATACGCTTAGGATTGCTCTCGGTTGCCTATAATATATCGGCACACATCTCTATTTTACACAGGTTGTATATTTATTCAAACACATAATATATGTATATATAAGCGCATACATACATTTCACACATATGCATCCGCTTGTTTATGCATGCTCATGCGTTTGTAAGCTTCCTCTTGCTTTTGTTTCTTTTATTTGCCTCCAACGCTTTTGTTTTTGCCACCAATGTTATTATTTTTCTTCGTGCAGCGCGCATATCTATACAAGAGTCAAGTGCTTTAACTGGTGATGAGCAGAAGATGGTGAGGCCGACCGTTGCTGGGCGGTGTGCTGTAAAGTTTTAACAATATTTATACCACCAAGGAGCCCCACTGCACCAATTTCGCTTAAGATATCCTTCACCATCGTGCACAACAAGCTGTGTAGCCTTGTATTGCTCTTGTTGCTTTTGTTGCCAACACAATGGGTGCAGTGTAGCAGCAGCTATTGCGATATTATATAAAAATATTTGCAACACACCCACTCAAAAGTTGACGAACTCATGTGCGAGTCATTACCCAAGTTATTATAAGTCTGAGGGTGTTTGTATGGCATACGCGGGGTTGGGAAGTGAACGCTATTAACTTGCAACCGAATACTTAAAGTTTGGGTTTTGCTTCGGCATTTTTATAGTATGTACGTGTATACCTATATTTCCACTTTATCTGATTAGCTAAATCTTTGTGCAAAGGGTGCTCCTAAGAAGCACCTATTTTTCACTAGAAAGTTAGGATCAATGCAAATGCCAATGAAAACGCGTTTAGAGCCTTGAGTGTACATTGTATGTGCATGAGACAATAACTGTGGTCGAAAATGCACTTCTAGCTATTTAAGTTCCGTAAGACAACGTTACATGGTATCATCAGCTCCCGGAAAAACTTACTAACAGCCATCTTCTGCCAATATTTGCCAATTTTTATACCCTGAACAGGTCATCATAACAACTAGTGCCTCAGTTTTAAAGATATCGAACCGAAAATGTGCACATGTTCTTTTCTCCCAAAGAAACTGCTCATTTGTCGGAAGTAGCGATATGGAACCATTATAGCATATAGCTTCCATACAAACTGAAGGATCGGCATGAAGTTTTGGCATAGAAAACTTTTTCATTTGACGAGATATCTTCACGAAATTTGGCATGGACTATTGCTCAAAGCAATGAATCCAAAGAAATATGTAGTTCAGATCGGATTACTGTAGCATGTAGCTGCCATACGAATTGACCAATCAAAGTCAAGTTTTTGTATAGAAACTTTTTTTATTTGTAAATATTATTAATTTGGATTTTCAATTATGCCACATGCACCAACCTGTATGCCAATAATTTACACTTTGGTTATGTCATCTTTTGCATTGTGCTCTGCGACAAGTTTTGTTGATAAAATAATTAATCAAAAGTACTCTCAACTTTGTATTGATGGTATTTGGTGCGCGTTAATCACACTACAGATATAGTATACGTATTCTATACACTTTTGATTACTATCTTTTAGACTTAATACCCATATGGCTGGCGTTGTGTTATCGATGATTCAAACGGTTAAAACTTCATTAAGCTAATGACACACCATAAAGTGCACACGAATGAGGTGAAATGCCAATTGTGTGCTGTAATTGGATTCAAAAATAGACCGATACAAGAATTAAAAATTGATTAATGTGTTGCACGTTAATGCAGTTATAATTGTAGTGGTATTGATAAGCATTTGTGAACCTCAAACTGTATGTGTTAACTTTTCAATGGCTTGTGATATTATGTAAATTGTCAAAAAAAAGTCAAAATATGGAAAATACGTTACCTTTGTTTTTTGACCGATGGCGCAAGGCTTTTTGTGTCTCACTATACCTATCAGAACTGTTACTTTATGGTGGATAAGTCAATGGTAGCCTAATTAGACCAATTTGGCAATGGCAACGGCTGAGTTCAGAGCCAGTTCGTTGTCATGTTGGAATCGGTCCAATAATTCACAATACTAGAGTCCTATGGCCATTTCGTACTTGTCCGGGCAGTCAATTTAGATAACCGCCTGTGAATCCCAACATCTTTTTGGCAGATAGCACAGTCTTAGGACCCATTCTCATATAGTATCTCACGTATTTTCAATCTGCAGTCTGTCGTTACGAGAACGCGGTCACGCTATTCTTTGTAGTAGCTGTATTCGGGAAAGCTGAGTGTGGCTCATTAAAAGTAGATATTGAAACTTGTTAACCCTATTTTTAACGATGGTCAACGAAGAAAAAAAGTCAGCTTCTACAGTATCTAAGCGCTCTAAGATTTTACTGCGTAATTTTAGTTCTAAAGACAATAATCGTATCCCCGACCAATATTGCTCTTTATTTAATTTTTCTAGAATCCACTGATACCTCCGCTGGAACAGGCGGTCAAAACCAAACTGTGTATCCGGTTCGGCTGAATTTTGAAATTTATTGAATATTGAAAATATGTCCTTTTACTCGAGAAAACCCTTGCAAACCCATAATGTGTGCCAAGAATTTAGCCCATATGTAACTAAATACAGTTTATTTATAGCTAAATACGGCACAATCTATTCATTACTGAAATCAATAACTGTAGGATAGCTCTCGCATCCTTTACATTTTAATCTCTTGCTATTACACACACAGCCGCACACACATAAACAATAACAAGCAATCAACAAACGGCTCAGGAGAAAACTGATGAATGAATACACTTATGTACGAGTATAAGCGGGTGTGTCTGTGTGTGCTCGCAACACAGCAACGCATCAATGAAACCACAAATCGAGTATGTGCATTCCGTAAATGTGAATAAGGGGACAAATTAAAAAGAATATAAACAAAACAACTTTAGCGACAACTAAGTCATCCCAGTGCACTTATAAAAACACTTGAGTACGCTAAAGTGGAAAAAGGCTGCGGATGCATAACTATAAAAATGTGTAGATATGTGCACGCATACACACCCACACAAGTGGTTGGAGCGAACAATCAACCTGATTACCTGGAAAATGTGAACGCAGTTTTCCAGCACCAACTAACTAACTGCGCGCATACTAACACCAATACACTGGTGGGCACAACGTGTGCTCTCTTCATATAGACGTGAAGTGACGTATACGCCGTGTAGATTCCCTTTTGATGCAACCAAATTAAAGTTTGCACAGGAAAATGTGACGCGAAAGAAAACACTTAAGCGCAAAACCCCAATATGAAGTGGCACTACTTAGGACTGCCATGTAAATATGTAGTCATACATGTGTACATACATACATATGTATATATTTGTGCTTGTATGTTTATAAGCCTGTTTATACGTGATATTTATATGACAAGCACTGCGCTACATAAATAACATGTGGCAATTTGGCACGTATATTTTTTTTACTTATACAAGTGCACACACACATTCATAAACATACGTTTGCTTAGTTTTGTAAGTAGACGGTTATCTAAACACTTCCGCTGCAATTGCGAAAAATAGGTGCACATGCGGATCGCAAGTAAACCTCATCTTCGGAAATAGTCCGCAGGCTCAACTAGAGTTTGTGTACATTCAACACAAAATCACTTGTAAATGGAACTTTTTGTGACAAAGTGGCACTTGTGGCCGCTTTTTTTGGTCGCATTTCCATTAAACAAACACAAAATTGGGTGGAGTGTACTTTGTTCACTTTATAAGTTAGATAAAGTAGTTTCTTTATGCTGCGCGCTGTTTGCGAATCCCCATTGGTCAAATACAGGTGCTGGCAAATACGGAAACTGTTGACATATTTTTGCAAAAAAGGGGAAAATCTTGGGGTGCGAATAAATAATGAGTATAATTTCAATATAGACGGATTTTTTTTTTTTTGAAAAGGTTACTAAACTTCGGTTTCGCTTACCCAAAGGATAGAAATGGTGGGATTTGGATTTAAGTTGGTATTAGAAAACTAGGCCATATTGTTAAAGGGACTGACCACATAGTCTAGCTATAATTATGTATGTCTGATTGGGGAAAGTTCTTAATCGAGGAAATTCATTACGTGTGATATGCGATATCTCGTGACATATTTTCCCTATTTCCATAGTAAAATACGTTTTTTGGTCAAAATTCTTTTTTTTTTATTCACATTCACATAGTTTCCTTGAAGGGTGATACGCCGATTATAGTGGCCCTACTTTTCGATACCATATTTGTAGTCCTATTTGATATTTCCTTCAAAATAGACCTCAATTTCGGCGATCACCTCTTCATTCGACGAAAATGTCTTCTCAGCAAGCATTCTTTTGAGATCTAAGTACAGAAAGTAGCCGCTGGGGGCCAGATCTGGAGAATACGGTGAACCGAAAGCAAATCGAAGCCCGATTTATGGATTTATGCCATCGTTTTCACTCACTTGTGATACTTGAAACAACCGTTCTGGCTCGCGCTAGAAATGCGCTATTTGTTTATCATTTCTAAAACATGTATAACTTCGGAAATAATTTGAATTTTGAAAAAAACTTTCTAGGGAGATATTTTTGAATATCTACACTGTTGAATTATGGAAAAAAATTATTTGATTTTTTCAAATTTCTAGACTAGAATACCATCTTAACTAAAATTTTTTTGTTCATGAACGTATTTTCTGCAGCGATAGTTTTTTTTTACATTTAGAGGTTAGATAACGGCAGTACCGGCAAATGTGCCGCTTTTTGGGAAGAAAAAATTAAAATTTTCTGAATAATATTTCATAAACTGACATTAGTTTGTGCATACATAGCCATACACACGCGTATAGCTAAATTGACTCTGCTTGTAACGTGGTATTTATACATAGAGTATACTTTATAGGGTCTCCGACGTTTTCTTCTGGGTGTTATAAATTTCGCGGCAAATTCCATAAATTGGAAACATGAACCGAACTCGGCAGCTCTGGAGTAACAATGGCGCCAGTGCGCATTGCATTCGAGTTTATAGTAGTAGTAGGGGCTCATGATAAGTATTGTCTTCATGTAAAAAAAAAATTAAAAAACGTGTTGAAGTCACCTGGTACGCGCGACAACATTTTGAACATGCGCTGATTAGAACGTTTGATATAAAGCTTAATGAGCTTTCAGTATTGACATACTGACATGTAACATAACTATAACTGTGCGTTTGTATATATACAGTTATCATATAACACGAGCTCGTTTGCTTTTAATGTAAAGATAGACAGTACCCAAAAAGAATTTAAGTCTCTAAAATATCCCATGTGCGTTTTTAATCTTATCTGTCTCAAAAACAAAAAGTGAAACAATAGTCTGAAAGCATTGAGCAATTGCAGAAATATAATAAACGCCCATAATTTCACGCCGCGATGTATTTTATCACACAGCTTAGCGCGAGTTGTGTATTTATACCGTTAATGACGCGTTGAGCCATGTGTAAATAAAACAACGCTCGTATATGCTATATAAGAACTATATTTAAGTACGTATATACATAAATATTTGTAGATATATGTGAATATAATTTATAATATGACTTCTTTGCATGCCTAAAGCTATAATGCTGTATTGTTTGTTGTTTTTAATTTTAAATATTTTCTATATATTTGTATAATCATTTCAAATCATTTGACTTTTTTGTAGGCATTTTTCGAAGAGTGTTAAGTGTTTTGAATATATAATTAAACTCCTAGCCAAGCTAATCGACGAAAAGTATTAAGTATATTGCCATTTTACAATCCCAAAATAGTTTTCAGCAATATTACTGAGATAAAAAACATTGACGGAATATAGATTTATATTTTTTATATTTTTTTTTATTTTATTATTGAACTCAAACAGACTTTAACGGCCTGTGATTGACTTTTATATACATTTGCCCCTGAATATATGCTACAATTATTTCTACTGTATTTCTAAATAAAAAAGAATATTTTCATCAAGCCAATGTTGCATATTTTATTAAACTATTAAATAATAAATACATTCACATATATGTAATTTATTGCATAAAGGGTATGAAGTTGGGAGCTAAAGCAGAAGACAGAGCATTCTTGCATGCTCATTCATTTATTACCAATCAGTTGCGCATTTTGAACTGAGCTAAAAGCATGTTTTCACTGTAAATGCTTTAATAATTCGCTAGTGATTACAATAAACTAATTGAAATACGAAGAAATATTTACAGTTTTGTGAAGTGGTAAATATAGTACATATGCTCTTAATAAAAAATATATTTCAATGATTTTTTCACCAAAAAGTTAAAGTTAAATGAAGCGGAAAAAGTCGCTTATATACATACATACATTCACATATGTATATGTACATACATATACATAAACGTTGGGACATATTTATCCACACAGTGGCAATTGCAGTGAATATTAGAAGGATTATTCGAATAAAATTTCCAAATGAAAACAATGAAATTCAGTAGTGACATATACATATATATGTGTACACAATTAGAATGACACCATTGGCACATATTCAGTTTTTGTATCAAGTCAAATGCTCACGAAATCAGTTTTACGCTTGATCAAATTTGACCCGGACTGACTCGAACTGATTCGAACTGATGAAAAATCTCCATTTTCGCATATTTTAATACAAAACTTCATTACCGCCTTAAAAATGGACTCTTGAGCTAGCTTTTCATATAGTAGTTATAAGCCTAAGGCTGCCTGATATTGACAACTCCGGCTGACTCTCTGATGACAACACTACGATTTTCAAGCACTGTTTTCTTAAGGGTTTGACCACTGTTTTCAGTATATAGTTTTTTTTTATTAAACTATGCTTTATAGTCTTAAAAATTTTTATATCAAGCAGGGTTGCAAATACATTTGAAATGATTTTTTTTTTATTTTGTATACCCAAATATTGGATAGAAAGAAAATTTAGTTTTTTTTTTATATTTCAACCCGCTATTTGGGATTGAAAATCGGCATCATTTTTGGATAAATATGAACCGATGATTTCACCGGGTCACAAACCTCACCAATCCGTTGTGTTTCCTGGATGAAATTACAGCTCTTGAATCTCTTCAGGTAGCTCCTCGTCCCAAAAATGCGATAATTTTATTTGTTTACATATCATTGGGCCAGAAATAGGCTGATCATCGCTGAACAAAATTTAACTCGAAAACGTCGGATTTTCTTTGAACTTTTCAAGAGCCTATTGAGCGAAGCGATATCGCTTGGGAAAGTCAAACGGCTGTAGTTCTTGCAGAAGCTGTATTTTGTATGCTACTGAAAAAAGTATCTCCACTTGGATCACGCGTTACTTTCTCTGTTAAAAACTTTAGGTAAGAGTTTCATTTTGAGCAGACAGTGCTCTATACAAAACACAAATACATATGTTATATATGCATATGTACGCTCTCAATTTTGGTTCAATTTCGGTAGAGCTGTGAGCTATACTACAAAGAACTGAATACATAGAAAATTAGTGGCGACTGTTTAAACAATTTGGCAAATTTAGTGCATATTAAAAGCCGAATATTTATTTGCTATTGTCTCGTGCGACGCAGGTAAAGAACAGCTCAATTCGTTTGGTATTTTAACATTTCGAAGTTATTTTTATTTTTTTTATATATTTTGAATAAAATAAGAGGGATGAAAACCAAAATCTTTAAATCTTCGTCAAGTGCGACTAAACCAGCACCAAGAATCAGTAAATGATCTATATGATCTATACAATCTGATCAAATTTAACTTCAAAATTGGCTCCTGATGAGTGCAAGAAAGTCATTTTTCTTTTGAGTTTTCTATTTTTTCTTATTATCCGATAGATTCAACCTAATACATGTATACTATTTTTTTATATTATATAATTAAGCGTTACACTGTTTAAACTACAATTTCGAATTCGGTACCACAGTGTAACAATTGGTATAACAAATGCAAAATGACAATGAAATTCTTCTTATGTAAATATGTACACAGACAATACATATACATAGGCACGCATATAGTTCACATGACATTTGTTTAATCCACTTAATTTTTTATTTGAATATGCGTAAAAAATAGGTTGAAGACAGTTGAAAACGCCTCAAATAAACATTAACTATTTATTTTTAACTCTACCTGCCTGAAACTCATTAGAATATGATAAAAAGTGGAGCTTTGAGAATTAAATACAATAATATAGCCCTCATTGGTACGATTTTTAACGTGGCTGAGGTGGCAGTTATTAAGGTAGCAGCAGATGTACTTCAATGAAGTGCGGCTTCTTTTAGGAAGGTATGCATCCACTCCGATAGCAGAGCTGCTTTGGGAGAGGGTAACTTCTCAAAGTTGTAAGGAGAAAGATGGGCTGGAAACATCTACCTCACTGACCAGTTTTGCCAGACTAAAGGTGTAGCATCTTAGTTGCCATACCGTCAGCGAACCCGGCGAAACGGCTGGAGTAGGTAGTAACTCAATAAATTTTTTACTTACTCTAGGCACTTTGTAGATATACGACGGCCTTTTTGATTCATACCTAGGAGTAGCAGGCATCGCAGCAGACAAGCTTCTCTAGCAGTTCAAGTGGGATTATTCGTGGTCTCACGCATATCAGCCTCTTTACCCAAGCTATCCTAACCTAACCCTAAATATGTATATGTATTAAACAAGGGCACAATAGACTTAAGGTCACGGTGCAATACTCATCTATTTATCTTAAGTATATTAGACTGAAACTACACAGCAAGAGCAACAAGATTATTATCCATATAATTAATTCCAAACAATTAAGCTTATTGCTTTGTAAGCTAGCTATGAACCAGGGCAGCAGTCTGAAACAGCTGTAAGACCATTTAGAACAGCAAACAATATCAGTAAAAAATAAATAGTATGTACTACAGGTATATTGTTGAAAAATATGTTTAAACCACTCACCAACCAGCAAACCGAAAACCTAAAGTCCGCAAATGTTAAGCAAATAGTCATGAATATGCGTTGCATGCCAGAGTCAAGGTGTATTTATGCTCAAAGAGCAGCAACAACTGAGCCAACACAAGCACACATGTATAATGTAATCGCTCCGAAATGTCGACATTCTCTCAACTGTATTGTATTTATAGAGAAATGAAAAGCATTCTGTAAATGTCGTTGACGAGACGAGGCGGCGGTTGAGAAGTGCCTTCCAAAGCGGTTCGACAACGAGCTAAAGAACCACACGCTCAGCGGATAACAGACAAAAAATGCGTCGCCCGAAATTTTCGTTAAAGAAATATTTTTATTTCACACTCTTTTGTGCGCTACTGCTGATATTCGGATTCAATTTGCGGTAAGTCGAAACACACGCACACCCACACGCAACTGCTTAATTAAACCGTTAAACTTCGTACGCCTTTTAGTGAACATGAAATTTGGAAATCGAAAAGCACAGCACCACAAGCACAAGCGCGTTCACCAGACGAACAAGCAGCGCAACCTTATACGGACAGCTCCATCACTGTTGCGTCGAACGATGAGACAGCAGCGCTGAGGGCACACGTCGACGACTCGGGCGAAGCGCCTGCGCTTAGCACCAACAACGCGCCACCCATAGACGCTGTAAATAATGAACTGAGCGAACAACAACAGCAACAACACTTGCATCCAGGACAGGTGCCATTGGAAAATACCGCTGCACATCCTTGGTTCTTCCGGCAAGGTGAGTACTATCCGAAGCCAGCGCACGCTGCGCCTACACGTACAGGGCAGGGTAAACGTGGCAGTTATGGCGGCGGTGGTGACGCAGGCGGTAGTTTGGTGCGTGGCAAGAAGCATGATCCACGCGGTGCTGGACTCTTCCCCTATCAAAACCCGCACAGTGATCGCATAGTCAATCAATTGATGTATGTGCCGCCGAACTATGAGAAGGTGCGCGCTAGTGGACGACTGAAAATCATACTGCTCTACAATGGACTCGGTCCATGGAATGTAAAGCAAGGTAAACGCAATGCTGTTAATATTAGCTTGCAAGCCTTGCTTAATCATTTAATTATAATAAAGGTCGTGATGTCTTCCTACGCTCGAAGTGTCCGGTGGATACCTGCGAACTGACATCGAATCGTGGTCTCGCCGACAAAGCCGATATGATACTCTATAAGGATCATTTCATACCGACTGGCCTGGGGCGACCAGCGAATCCACAGCAGGTTAGCATGTTGTATTATTTGGAATGTCCATATCATACGCAAAATGTGAAAGTACCAGACGCCATTAATTGGACGGCCACCTACAGGTAAGCTTCTTTTGAATTCTTACTCCATCTCACCACTGACTCTTAGCTAATGCAACGGCCTTGACTTTAATTGCAGGCGTGACAGCGACATTGTGGCGCCTTATGAGAAATGGGTCTACTATGACTCGAAAATCAACCAAGTGGAGCAGGATCACAATTATGCCATGAATAAAACGAAAAAAGTCGCTTGGTTCGTGTCAAATTGTGGCGCACGCAATGGACGCTTGCAATTCGCGCATGAATTGCAGAAATATATAGATGTAAGTATTTGATGTTACTTTTTTTCAATATTTAGAAAACCGTCACTTTTATACCGGCCATAAAAGCAGAAGTGATAAGTAGACAAGGCGGCTAAGCTAAATATTCTTCACGAACTTTAAAGAGGTTTTCGAACCATTCAAGCCGTCCCGTAAAAGTTCATAATTATAATTATTACTTAATGCTGGGAATTGGTCCAATCTGTGTCCAATAGGGAAGCTTAAACATTTATCGGATGCCAGTTTTAGAAGCTACTTCGAAGAAGGCGAAGTAGAAACATTTCAAGAGTTCCTTCTCGACTCTCCTGACTTTGCAAAAACTAGACTAAAACACTGCATATCTCACAGCTTGAGACATCTAGGTGATCTAGCAGGAAGGGGAATAAAACTAGGTGTATTTATGATGGTTTCAAGGCGCTTTATCGGTAGATGAGTTAATTATTGAACTGTTTGTGGATTAATGGATTAACTGTTCCCATACAATAGTGAATGGGGATCTACCATAGAACATAATCTCACATTCATGGGTCGTAGCCTAAAATGCCGGGACTACAAAACTATAGTTTGTCAGCCGCCTCGAAGCAATACTTAGGCGTTGGTTCCGTGGCTTTTTCCTACTATAAAATAGTCGTCTTAAGAAGCATCCAAGTATAAAACAAATTGAAAAGTTTGTCAAACTTCCAACGCGAAAGCGTTAAGAAACTTTTTGGATCTGAGGCTATGAGATTGATTTTTTTTAAGTTCTCCAATCATTACTAATTATTCACGGTTCAAGGGCAGATCCAGGGTATAATTTTGTACTTGCAACTCAAAGTCTTTTTCTTCGTAGTTCCCCTCCGTGGATCCGCGCCTGCCACGGTTGCATACATATTCTGCCGTCTAAACAATCTCATTGTCTTTTTTATTGCCTATTTTTAATTATTCCATTCTTCTTTCTCACCCCTTACATCACTTCAACTCGTCTCTTATGCATTCTTCACCGCACACGTCTGTAGGTTGACATCTACGGCGTTTGCGGCAATTACAAATGTTCGCGCAACACCGCCGACAAATGTTTCGAGCTACTCGATCACGAATACAAATTTTACCTCGCCTTCGAGAATTCCAATTGCAAAGACTACATCACCGAAAAGTTCTTCGTCAACGCACTGCAACGCAATATTTTACCAATTGTAATGGGTGCACGTCCGGAGGATTATGAGGTGAGCTCACCACATCGTTCCTACATCCATGTCGATGAATTCGCCTCGCCCAAAGAATTAGCCGAATACTTGCACATACTCGACAAAGACGACGAACTCTACAATTCGTATTTCAAATGGAAGGGCACCGGTGAGTTTATCAACACGTACTATTGGTGTCGCGTTTGTGCCGCACTGCATGACGAGGAGTCATTACGTAAGCCGCGCTGGTACACGGACGTAAACGATTGGTGGCGCGGCGCCGGCGTCTGCACCAACGGTTCGTGGCGTAATTTTAAGGCGCGCAAGGATGTCATACGCGACGATTAGTGGCGACTGCCGTTGGGTTATTGGCTGGCAATTGCAGGCATTGTTATTGAATATGTTAAGTAATAGTTTAAGCCATCTTTATAACAACACAATACAATACAAAAACAAACACAACAACACAAAAAAAAACAAAGTAAATAATAATGAATTGCTTAGTGGATTGAATGTGGAAAGCGGTTTGGAACAGTGTGAATGGTTATACACATGCATATGTATATGCATGCGTATGTGTGTGTGCGTGAGAGAATGAGTGTTTGTTAGTGTGACGCACAATTCGATGAGGTTAGACTCAGCAGCAGCGGCTAGTGGTTTCTGGCAATAGTCAGCTGTTGACAGGAAGCTAACCGCTAAAACAAAAAACACAGCCACATGAAATACACGAACATACATAAATATACATAAACATACAAAATTTATAGAAACAAAGGTTAAAATAGGAAAAAAGACAAGTTAGCTGCATCCGCACCGAAGCTATAATACCCTTCACAGGTATATTTCGTATAGCATGAAGGGTATAACACGATCTCTATATTGATTTTGAACGGTCAGTTTGTATGGAAACACAGGGTTTGTCCGGAAAGTAATAGGACTCTGCTGTCGATTCAAAAGTATTTATTGAACCAATAGTTACAATTCTTTAAAAATTTTCAAAATAAGCTCCTTCTGCGTCGATGCAGCTGCCAGTGCGTTGAAGCATTGAAAGCATTGAAAGCGTCACAGAAGGCATTCTCTAGAGTAACCTTGAGAGCCGAGGATGCTTGGATCCCCTCTGTCGTCTCAAAATGCTTGACTATCATCGGCCTTATCAGGCCAGGAAAGTAAAAAGTCAGAGGGGACCACATCCGGGCTGTAGGGCGGCATCAGAAGCGGTGGTATGCGGCCTTCGTTAGGTAGCTATTCACAAAGAAAGGCGGTGTGAGGCGAGGCGTTATCGTAGTGCTGCTTCCAATCGGTTGCGATGTCTTGTCAGACCCGATTGACTCTTCGTTTAAGTCTCTTGAGGACTTCTAGGTAAAACTTGGTGTTGACGATTTGTACAGGAGGAACAAATTCATGGTGGACGCTGCCTTTGATGTCAAAGAAACAATATGCATCATTTTCACTTTTGATTTGCTCATTCTTCCGATCTTCATCAACGACCTCTTGCCAGCCCTCCAAAAAGGCCTGGTGCCACCGAAACACACCGCTTCTTGCTAAAACAACAACTGGTTAAGCCTGCTTGATCATATCAAACGTCTCTGTCGCAGATTTACCGAAAATTGAATCGCGTACTTCTGCTCTAACGCACGCTGCATTGTCGGCTTGCACCATCCACAGAAACACGTTGCGCGAATATGTTTGTCCTGACTCTCCAGGTGCTCGCAGAAAGCTGACCAGCCGATCGTCCGTAAGCTAGGAAGGCCCTCTACCGAATCCAGCCGGTGCGCGCACCCGTACGTTTCGAAGTACAGTCGCGGTGGAAGAAAATCAGTCCTATTACTTTCCGGACAAACCCTGTATATACATATACAGAAAGACAGGCGGAATTGGTTAAATCGACATAGTTCATCATGTTGACTATTTATAGTATATCTATGTATTATATATACTTTATAGGGTGTCCTGCTGTGTGTTACAAACTTCATGGCGTACTTAATATACCCTGTGCGGGGTATAAAAACAACAACTTGCTTACTTGCATTCGATAAAGAGAGCATGAAGATTGTATACAGTAGCTATAGCGATTAAAATAAAAATTTGTAGCAACATTTTTGTATATATACATGTATGTGTATGTGTACTTAGTTATGCGCTTATGGGAAAAATAACGGTAAACATTATTGAGTAGTAGCAAACGCGTAATTTGCAATTTTCGGTTAATTAATTTTAATTTTTTTTAAGAGAAGAAATTTCATAAATGATTTACATAACACATTAAGCCAAATTACATGCATAGATGCATTTGATAGCACCCACACATGCATACGCATATATGTATGTACCTATGTATGCACACACGAATGTCTGTTGGCGCTTTTTTTACCCATAACAACAACATTTGTGGCGATTTTGCTGAAATTCGAAATTTTACTAAACGAAATCGCGCACAAAACTATACATATACACACATACATACATACATTAACACACATATACATATACATATATAAGTTCGGTGTATTTAGCTTGTAAGCAAATTGTACGCTAAGTTAGGCAATTTTTTTATAGATGTGCGTAAGTAAGGAAAACAAATATCTGAATTACACAATAGCAATATGTATTTGTAAAATATATATAAATATACATACATACATACATTTAGGATAAGTGTAAATGCACATACATAACATATGTACATAGCTATGCACATATAGTATATTGCAACAAATATACATACACATTTGTGCATATGTTTTTGTGTTAGCGAGCATTGCAAACGTATCATACGAAGGTCGTGAAATTCAACAACAAAAATAAAAACAAAAACAAAGCAAAGAAAATCAGGAACAAAAATTCAAAATTTCTGAAAACTGCGTTAATTTTTAAGTGAGCATAAGATAATTTTTACATTTATACTTAAAAATTACAAATACCGCCACCAAATTTTAACTTAAACACATACAAAACACACACACACACACATATACATTAATAAGTTGTATTAGTTTGTAGGCAAGGTGTGAGTGCGGAAAAAGGTGTGTGAATGTTATTTTGCGTGCGAAGTAGTTTGCGCTTGCGTGAATATGTATGTGTGCATATGAATCTTCCAACGAGAAATAATACCCAGTTCCATGTACAACAATTACAAAGCAGCAATAACGGTAATTGTCGCATTTATTTTTGTTTTTCAGTTTCAATTAAAAAATTAATAGAAAAGTGAATTCACTGAGTCTAATTATTTGAAATCTTCAACCTTTTAAGTGCACTCAAAAACTGCTTTATCAGGCATTATGGCCACAAGAAACGGGCAGTTCGGAAGTAAAAAAAACTAATAGTTTATGGTCAAAACGTTCGAATTTAAAAGTTTTGGACTCGGAATAAATAAAGAGATACTCGTAAACCCTCCCACACTCCATTTCAACACCCTCACTTAGGGGAAAGAATCATTTTGACGATTTTCTCCTCAAAAAACGGCGATTTGGTACACATTTTTATTTTTCTAAATTTCTGGGTGATTCCAAATGTAATTTTTCTTTAATGAAAATATACCCCATGAAATTCTGCAAATTTCCGCATTTTTATTTTTTCTCTACGACCAGTAGTTTAGAAGTTATAAGCATTTTTGTATTGGCTTGTATTCGGCGGCTGCTTGCTGCATGCTCCTGGTCGCCTGGTAGAAATCTGAGATTTTGGCACCAAGTTGAATGCAATTTTTCTGCAGCGGCGGCGGGATGCACTCAAATTTGCTTGCATACGCAAAGGAGCGAAATGGGGAAACACGGATGCAGGCACATACATTGCATATGCAAAGGGGCGGAATTGGGAATACGGATGCGGCCATATGCAATGCCCGGAAACAGGAAAAGGCCTCCCGCCGGAAATGAACTAACGGTACCACACTTCCGGCCCGGACTCAAACCGGAAGTTGTGAACCGGAAACGGAAACCACCAACCCGGTTTCCGGCGCGCCGCTTCCGGTTTGGGGGTTGGGCCGGAAGTGCTGGGCCGGGAGCGGTTTCCGGTTTTCGCCATCCGTTTCTGGTTTGGTGTTTCCGACAGGGTCCCGGGCCGGAAGCGGAGTTGGCGGTTTCCGGTCCAGCACTTCTGTTTCCGGTTTCTCACTTCCGGTTCGGGTCTCGGGCCGGAGGTGTGGTACCGTTAGTCCGCTTCCGGTGGAAGACCTTTTCCTGTTTCCGGTCATTGCATATGGCCGCATCCGTTTTCCCATTTCGCCCCTTTGCGTATGCAATGGTATTTGCCCGCATCCTTGTTCCCCATTTTGCTCCTTTGCGTATGCACGCAAATTTGAGTGCATCCCGCCGCCGCTGCAGAAAAATTGCATTCAACTTGGTGCGAAAATCTCGGATTTCTACCAGGCGACCAGGAGCATGCAGCAAGCAACCGCCGAATTAAAGCCAATACAAAAATGCTTATAACTTCTAAACTACTAGTCGTAGAGAAAAAATAAAAATGCAGAAATTTGCAGAATCACATGGGGCATATTTTCATTAAAGAAAAAATACAATTGGATTCACCCAGACATTTAGAAAATTAAAAATGTGTACCAAATCGCCGTTTTTTAAGGAAAGTAAGCAGTAAACTCTATAGCAATTGGTTGCAAGAGTATAAAAAGCAACAAAAATATATAAGCAACACATTTATTGTAACAATATTATTGCATAAACCGTTATATGTGCTTTTCATTGTTAAAACACGCATACACACAAACACCGAAATGCATACAGAAGCAACACAAACAATCAGTAAACTCAAATTCCTATTTTCTTTGTCGCTTTGTTAAGTTAATGTTTACAGAACTTACAATCTATTATAACTGACAATATTATACACACGCACACACACACATATTTAACTAACCATGTAGCGAGAATTTATAAATGTGTGTGCATCGGCACAAATCTATGTTTATATTTGGGATTTATCGAATATAAACACAATGCGCAAATTATTCAACTATTTTTAGTTTCGAATAGCTAATTTTTGTGTACATTTCCTTTCGTTTATATAAAAAGCAATATTTTTAAGCATTTTTTTAATTGTAATATTATTTTACTGTGATAAATATTTGGTAAATTAGCGATGAATGTAAGAATTAGCGAGAGATAATGCTGAATAAAATAAATCAAATCAAATATTTGGTATGTGTTTATATTTTTGAAAAATTCGTATACATAGAAGTGCATATGGTAAGGTAAACAAACAAAAATCATTCCAGCACAAAACAAAAACAAATAGCTTAAACATGACAAGCTTTTAGCTGCAAAAGTAAGTTTTTAATTTCTTTAAGATCGTTGCATCTGTTGCCACCAGCGCCAGCAACAACTTTGGACAGGACCTTACGTTTCAAAGCGATAGCCTCCACGCGTTTAGAAAGCTGAAATTTCAAATATTAGTCGACGCAAACAAAAATGTTTAAACAAAATGGAGCCTCACCTCGTAAGCACGCTTTATAATCGGTTGTGGCATGCCAGCCAATTTGGCAGCATTGAAACCATACGATTTCGGGCATGCGCCAGCGCTGTATTTGTAAAGGAATGTCACCGTCTCCTGTGTGGGATCTTCGGTATCCTCGTTTTCCACCATGCAAGCCTACAAGTGAAAAGGTTAGGTTGAAAATAAATAAATTGCAGTAGGCATAGAGTTATAGCTCACCATGTGACCCAATGTTATGCGTTCGTCTTTGTGGAAATATTCAATAAGATTGTGGTAGTGTGTAGAGAAAAGCGTGCGGCATTTCAAATCTGCGAGATAGTTGACTACCGAAGCAGCGATAGCAGTGCCATCGTAGGTGGCCGTGCCACGTCCTTTGTCCAGCAAATATAAAAGCAATTTTTATTATTTTTAGTATATATAAAAAATATTTGCTATTGAGTTTACCTAATTCATCAAGCAGCACCAGGCTGTTAACTGTTGCATGCTTCAAAATCAACGATGTCTCATTTAATTCAACCAAAAATGTGCTCTGCCCAGCCATGATGTCATCCTGCGCTCCCAAGCGCGTAAAAATACGATCGACCAGCGAAATGCGACAATGCTCGGCTGGCACATGTGCGCCCTAGTAGTTGGAAATTGTACAGAAATTCGCCGAAAACAAATTACAGTGCATGTCAAACTTACGATTTGCGCCATCACTACCAACAAGCCCACCTGCCGCATAAGCGTACTTTTACCACCCATATTGGGGCCTGTTAGTATGGAGAGCGGTGCTGGTGTCTCACCGGTGCCTAGCATGAGGCCATTCGGTATGAATGTGTCCGCAGCGGCGCATGGATGATAGCCCTCTGCAATGTCTATGAATGGTTGCTTTTCGGCACTTTGCTCGTGTAGCTCAGGCACACAGATGACTTGCTGTGCACGTGCATACTCTGCCAACGAGGCTAAAACATCAAGGTTGGCTACACAATCAACGCATTGCTTCCAAAGCTCATAGTGTTTGGAGAATTTTTCAAAGATACGACGTGATAAATCTTTGAGTATGACATCACGTTCGGTTTCGGCATGTTGCAATTCCTTTAGTAGTGACTGCAATGCAAAATAGGGGTGGTGAGTATACGCTGGCGTATTTAATTTTGAATATAGAAACCTACACGTGTTTCATTCGTTGAGAAGCGTCTCACGGGCTTGTTACCTTTGCGCTGACCCTCCAATTGGTAGGCTTTGCCCGCCTTCCTAGCCGCATTTTCTGGCACCTCAAGCTGGAAGCGATTCTTCTCGCCACCTGGTGTCAAACGACAGCCAAAGAACTTCTCTTGTTCAATCAGATATTCCTTGAAGTTGTCGTTTATTTTTTTAATCTTCGCCAATGCCTCATCGTAATCTGCGTCCACGCCTTGTTCAGGTGCAATAACGCCGGTCTGCGCACCGGCTTCGTGATCGAAAGCATTCTGTTTGACAAATGTTAGGCTTAAGTTGCATAAAACTCAACTGAAAAGGTGTTGCATGCACATACCTTGAAAAACTCCAATTCTTTAGCCATGTCAGGGAAGCCGCCAGCTGGCTGAAACTGCGTCAATCGTTTCATAAGTGGCGTTTCAAAGTCGTTGAAAAGCGTGGGCAGTTCCATGAGCGCTGTAAATCCCTTCAATATGCCAATAAAGTTTTGTATTTTCTTCTTATTATATAATTTTTCTTCGAAGAGTATAGCACGTCCGTCCGGATGATCTTGCGAAATGCGCTTATTGCCGAATAAATGTATTTGCGCCAGATGTCTTTCGAAATCAGGCATTGGCGCCAGCAAAGCGCGTAAATCTTGCAACTCCATGTTGTGCTCTATTAGTTCGGTTATCGCCTGCTGCCGTTCAACAATCACGTCCAACTCACAGCTCGGCGAGCATATCCAATGATGCAGCAAACGTTTGCCAAATTTCGTGCAGCAATTATCTAGTGTGGATTGCAGCGAATACTCTTCGCCAGTAATGCGTAGATTAGCAAGTGTGGTGGCATCGATGACCATATGGCGGCGCCGAGCGGTTTTTTGCTGCACTGTTTTTGCCTTTGAATCCAATACCGATTCATTTAACATATCTGGTGGTGTGTAGAGATGATAGCGTGCCATTGGCAGCACCTTTTCTTCAAGTTGACAACGTTGCAAATATAATATGCATTGACCAAGCGCTTTTAGGGCTAGTTTGCAGCCATCACGCGGCGTTAAACCCAAGTGATCAGTTTCGGATTGCATTGTACGCAACGCTAATGGCCAAAGGTCTGCACTAGTTGAGTCTTCTGAAAATTTGGCAAAATAATTCTCAGCAAGATACTTTAGTGTCTTTTCAGCGCTGCATACTTTGGAGCCATTGGCAGGTAATGGATCTTTGAGTATGCCGGAGAGCATAGTACGGAATATTTCCTGTGTACGCTCAGAAACAGACCCACGCTCAAAAATTAACTAGAAATGTAATAAGGATTATATTATTTTATTGACCTACAGTTAGTTTCATTTGCGTACCAAAACCGGCATATGATGGGAGAGCAAAGTTAATAGCCGGGAACCGTTTTTGTCATCTTCAAATTCGCCAACATAAAAGTCGCCTATTGAGGTGTCTACATAACAAATGCCGTATTTACTGGAGCTGACCTCATTCTTGCAAAAAATAAAAATATGTTAAGATTTGTTGCAATACAAAGTTCCTAAATGCCACTACCTTCTCGACTACAGCCAACATGTAATTTGGCTGATAATGTGGTGTTATCTGACATTGCGTCCCAAATACTTGTGTACCTCGATTGGATATCTGACAGATTTCGCGGCGCACCACTTTATCGAATTTCGTCGGTTTGGTCTTTTTGCAACGCTCGCTCATCATTTCGGTTGTTTCAGTTTGTTCCACACGTGCCACTTTATAGCCGCGGTCAATAAGTATACTAGACATTTTGTCGAAGCTTACTTCCGGCGAACCCGAATGTGCGAATTCCCCACGCATATAAACGAAACCGAGCTCTTGGACACCAACTTCCGCATCCATATGATATAATTCATAGAATTTGCCAACTTTAAAAAAGAGCACACAATCATAGTTATCAGACTTCAAGACCCACCATTGGCGTACACCCTGAAAAGTTATCTAATTAGTAAGGAAACATGAAAATAAACATAATTTGTGCTACTCACAGGTGATAAGGAGTTCAAGTATTTTTCTGGTACATGTAATGTCGTGGGATCATAGTCCGGATGGTCAGGGCGTCTGCCATTCTTATCTTTTATCTTATCTGGTTGCAAAAAGTCAAGCTTTTGATGTGGCCACACTACCGGTTCGTCCAATGTGGACGTTGTGCATACAATTTTTTCATATTTTGCATCATTTTTAGCAGTCGCTTTAGCATCTGAGATAGTTGCTGAGGCTTGCAAAGAAGCAAGCTTTTCCATGAAACTACTCTTTTCCAGTTTAAGTTTCTTTTGCGTCGGTTCATCAGTTTTCTTAAAAAGTTAATAAAGATATTAAAAAAAACATTAAACAAGATATATGTATATATGTACCTTGGAACGAGCTTTTGGTGGCGAATCAGCGTCTTCACTACTATATGCGTTATCCTCGTCACTTGGCTTATAGTCATCGCCACTATTATTCTTCTCACTTCCGTTTTTATTAATTTTGATTTCCTCTTCATCATCGGACAATATTATGCGATGCCTTTTATAGGACGGGCGTTTAATTGTAATACTTTCATCATCCTCATCAACATCCATGGTATCACTTTTACTCTGATTAGCTTCAACATCTAACTTTCGTTTAGCTAGAGGCCCATTATCTTCATTCCCATGCCCAGCTTGTAAGTTCTCCTTTTCCGCTTTTGCTGCAGATTTTTTGGTTTCTTCTTCACTGGGTGTTTTGGGTATACTGTTTGGCGTTCGTGGTGAACGTGAAAAGTACTTGAAGAGATTATTGTTAGGAGTACCGGCACTACCACTTTTATTCAATTTCTTCGACATTTTTCTTCAAATTAATTATATCACACAAGATAACTGGGTGGAATGTAATGTCCTGCGCAAATAGAAGCCAAAGCTTTTGTTTTATTTTCGCATAATGCGATAAAGACCCGCGCAATTTGATGACATTTGAATTTATGCACAACAGTGATACCTCGCTGAAATGTCTTTAATGTTGCTTAATAATTATTATTAAGCAATGATATACAAATAAATCTTAAAATTTTATAAAAACGATATTTACCGTTTACTTTAAAAAGAAATCACAGCCTAATATTAATAAAAATGGAAGAATATCTTATCTTTGTACAATTTTTTATATTATGCTTTCAAATAGGAATTTGGCAACACAGTTCATTGTTTTTGTTTACATACGCAAGCAAACGTCAAAATACTTTACAGCTGTTTCATTAATAGTTGTCAAACAACGCTTTGTAAACGTTTTTCACCAATAATTGCAAATAGTGTATTGTTTTTAAACTTTCTTTTAAAATATAAACTAAACTTTTCAAAATGTCTTTAGCCGATGAACTGCTAGCTGATCTAGAGGAAGACAATGATAACGATTTGGACGAGTTGCAAAATGTAAACAAAAAGTTCCTAAACTTATATTGCAACATTAAAAGCATTGTCGTTTACAGATGGACGAGGAAGATGAGCCGGAAAAGGCACAAGAGTTATCAGAAAAGTTACTTAAGCCACAACTCAACCTTATGGAAGTGGATGTGCAGGTACAATCCGTAAGAGATCTATGTAAATTGCGTGATTCCGAACGACTGCAGTATGTGCTAAAACAAATCGAGCAGTACGGAAGTAGACAACGTACCGCTGCGGAGATGCTGGGAAATGTGGAGTCCGATCCAGAGTATCAGCTAATTGTTGAAGCAAATGCTATTGCCGTTGATATCGATAATGAAATTTGTAAGATTAACACATAAATTACTTCAATATTTCAAAGTTAACATAATTTTGGAACTTTTTAGCCATTATACACAAATTTACCAAAGAGAAGTACCAAAAACGTTTTCCTGAACTAGACTCATTGATTGTCGGTGAAATTGAATATTTGTATGCAGTGAAGGAATTGGGCAATGATCTAGATCAAGTAAAAAATAATGAGAAATTGCAAGCCATATTAACGCAAGCAACCATTATGATCGTTTCAGTAACAGCTTCGACCACGCAAGGGTAAGTGGTGGTAGCCAGCATATTTTAATATATAAATTATAAATTGCTGAAAATAATATTTTGTATTTGTAGCACTGAGTTGACAGCCACAGAAAAGGCACAGATTGATGAAGCTTGTGAAATGGCCATTGATTTAAATAACTACAAATCTCATATCTACGAGTACGTAGAAAGTCGTATGACTTTTATTGCACCAAATCTATCAATGATCGTTGGTGCTTCGACCGCAGCAAAATTACTGGGTATAGCGGGCGGTTTAACCAAATTATCGAAAATGCCTGCTTGTAATGTGCAAGTATTAGGCTCACAAAAGAAAACTTTAGCAGGGTAAATGATTTATAGTACTTTTGTTTCAATATTGGCTTATTTTAAATATTTACAGTTTCTCCAAAACACAAATGCTACCCCACACTGGTTATGTTTACTTCTCACAGATTGTGCAAGATACGCCGCCGGTTCGTTAATGTTTTAAAATGTACATTTTTAAATATACTTTAATGCTTCCAAAACATCTCTTATTACAGGATCTCAGGCGAAAAGCAGCACGTTTAGTTGCAGCTAAGGCTGTACTCGCGGCGCGTGTGGATGCTTGCCATGAGAGTGTGCATGGTGAAGTAGGCTTAAAGTTCAAGGAGGATATTGAAAAAAAGTTGGACAAGTTGCAAGAGCCACCGCCAGTCAAATTTATCAAACCATTAAGTAAACCCATAGAGGGTAGCAAGAAAAAACGTGGTGGCAAACGTGTGCGTAAGATGAAGGAGCGCTATGCCCTTACGGAATTCCGTAAACAAGCGAATCGCATGAACTTTGGTGATGTAAGTGTAAAGATTTTTAAATTTACTGCGAATTGCGTTTAAATTAAAGCAAACAATTTTTTTTAGATCGAAGAGGATGCCTACCAAGGTGATCTGGGTTATTCGCGTGGTACAATTGGCAAAACTGGCACAGGTCGTATACGTTTACCACAAGTTGATGAAAAGACCAAGGTGCGCATTAGCAAAACGCTACAAAAGAACTTACAGAAACAACAGGTCTACGGTGGTAGCACTACTGTGAAACGACAAATTTCCGGTACAGCTTCAAGTGTCGCTTTTACACCATTGCAAGGTTTGGAAATCGTGAACCCACAGGCTGCTGAGAAATCGCAAACTGAGAATAACGCTAAGTACTTTTCCAATACGTCTGGCTTCATATCTGTTGGCAAACGTACCACATAAATTTAAAAAAAAGAACAAGATATTGAATATTATATAAATATTATATTATGCGAATTTGAGCTAAAATATAAAACAAAATTTACACTTTTGGAATAGTCAATATATAAAATCCATTATACACAGAGAAAAATGTTGGACATGTGAAAAGTAAGAGGCAAAACACAAATTAATAGAAACAAATAACAAAAAAAAATTTGAAAGATACAAGCATAAAGTTAAATGCATATGATATATAGAAGAGATTCTTAAA